>NC_028648.1:80118350-80119048 GCF_001406875.1 Solanum pennellii | reverse complement strand
TTCTATAAGCAAACCATTTTTTGGGTGATCCGGATTCCGACGTCAAAAATGCCAAATTTTTTTCGAACGTCCGTCAATACATTTTCAATGCATCCGGTTGGCCCTCACGGCCCGTTCGACCCATTTTGAAGGTCAAACGAGCCCCGAAGCGAGCATACTCCTCATTTTGACGATTTTCGTGTGCTATAGCAAAACATTTTTGGGTGATCCGGATTCCGACGTCAAAAATGCCAAATTTTTTTGTGAACGTCCTTAAAAACCTTGTCTTTGCATCCGGTTGTCCCTCACGGCCCGTCCGACCCATTTTGAAGGTCAAACGTGCCCCGAAGCGAGCATACCCCTCATTTCAACGATTTTCGTGTGCTATAGCAAACCATTTTTTGGGTGATCCGGATTCCGACNAAATTTTTTTGTAGACGTCCGTCAAGACCTTTTCTATGCATCCGGTTGGACCTCACGGCCCGTCCAACCCATTTTGAAGGTCAAACGAGCCCCGAAGCAATTATACCCCTCATTTCGACGATTTTCGTGTGCTATAGCAAACCATTTTTTGGGTGATCCGGATTCCAACGTCAAAAATGCCAAAAGTTTTAGTAGACGTCCGTCAAGACCTTATCTATGCATCCGGTTGGCCCTCACGGCCCGTCCGACCATTTTGAAGGTCAAACGAGCCCCGAAGCGAGCATACCCCTCATTTC
>NC_028648.1:80104452-80107837 GCF_001406875.1 Solanum pennellii | reverse complement strand
CTATAGCAAACCATTTTTTGGGTGATCCGGATTCCGACGTCAAAAATGGCAAATTTTTTTGTGGACGTCCGTCAAGATCTTGTCTATTCATCCGGTTGGACCTCATGGCCCGTCCGACCCATTTTGAAGGTCAAACGAGCCCTAAAGCGAGCATACCTCTCATTTCGACGATTTTCGTGTGCTATAGCAAACCATTTTTTGGGTGATCCGAATTCCGACGTCAAAAATGCCAAATTATTTTGTGGACGTCCGTCAAGACCTTGTCAATGCATCCGGTTGGCCCTCACGGCCCGTACGTCCCATTTTGAAGGTAAAACGAGCCCCGAAGCGAGCAAACCCCTTATTTCGATGATTTTCTTGTGCTATAGCAAACCATTTTTTGGGTGATCCGGATTCCGACGTCAAAAATGCTAAATTTTTTTGTGGACGTCCGTCAAGACCTTGTCTATGCATCCGGTTGGCCCTGACGGCCCGTCCGACCCATTTTGAAGGTCAAACGAGCCCCAAAGCGAGCATACCACTCATTTCGACGATTTTCGTGTGCTATAGCAAACCATTTTTTGGGTGATCCGAATTCCGACGTCAAAAATGCCAATTCTTTTTGTGGACATCCGTCAAGACCTTGTCTATACATCCGGTCGGCCCTCACGGACCGTCCGTCCCATTTTTAAGGTAAAACGAGCCCCGAAGCGAGCATACCTCTATTTCGACGATTTTCGTGTGCTATAGCAAACCATTTTTGGGGTAATCCGGATTCCAATGTCAAAAATGCCAATTTTTTTTGTGGACGTCCGTCAAGACCTTGTCTATGCATCCGGTTGGCCCTCACGGCCCGGCCGACCCATTTTGAAGGTCAAACGAGCCCCGAAGCGAGCATACGCCTCATTTCGACGATTTTCGTGTGCTATAGCAAACCATTTTTGGGGTAATCCGGATTCCAATGTCAAAAATGCCAATTTTTTTTGTGGACGTCCGTCAAGACCTTGTCTATGCATCCGGTTGGCCCTCACGGCCCGGCCGACCCATTTTGAAGGTCAAACGAGCCCCGAAGCGAGCATACGCCTCATTTCGACGATTTTCGTGTGCTATAGCAAACCATTTTTGGGGTAATCCGGATTCCAATGTCAAAAATGCCAATTTTTTTTGTGGACGTCCGTCAAGACCTTGTCTATGCATCCGGTTGGCCCTCACGGCCCGGCCGACCCATTTTGAAGGTCAAACGAGCCCCGAAGCGAGCATACGCCTCATTTCGACGATTTTCGTGTGCTATAGCAAACCATTTTTGGGGTAATCCGGATTCCAATGTCAAAAATGCCAATTTTTTTTGTGGACGTCCGTCAAGACCTTGTCTATGCATCCGGTTGGCCCTCACGGCCCGGCCGACCCATTTTGAAGGTCAAACGAGCCCCGAAGCGAGCATACGCCTCATTTCGACGATTTTCGTGTGCTATAGCAAACCATTTTTGGGGTAATCCGGATTCCAATGTCAAAAATGCCAATTTTTTTTGTGGACGTCCGTCAAGACCTTGTCTATGCATCCGGTTGGCCCTCACGGCCCGGCCGACCCATTTTGAAGGTCAAACGAGCCCCGAAGCGAGCATACGCCTCATTTCGACGATTTTCGTGTGCTATAGCAAACCATTTTTGGGGTAATCCGGATTCCAATGTCAAAAATGCCAATTTTTTTTGTGGACGTCCGTCAAGACCTTGTCTATGCATCCGGTTGGCCCTCACGGCCCGGCCGACCCATTTTGAAGGTCAAACGAGCCCCGAAGCGAGCATACGCCTCATTTCGACGATTTTCGTGTGCTATAGCAAACCATTTTTGGGGTAATCCGGATTCCAATGTCAAAAATGCCAATTTTTTTTGTGGACGTCCGTCAAGACCTTGTCTATGCATCCGGTTGGCCCTCACGGCCCGGCCGACCCATTTTGAAGGTCAAACGAGCCCCGAAGCGAGCATACGCCTCATTTCGACGATTTTCGTGTGCTATAGCAAACCATTTTTGGGGTAATCCGGATTCCAATGTCAAAAATGCCAATTTTTTTTGTGGACGTCCGTCAAGACCTTGTCTATGCATCCGGTTGGCCCTCACGGCCCGGCCGACCCATTTTGAAGGTCAAACGAGCCCCGAAGCGAGCATACGCCTCATTTCGACGATTTTCGTGTGCTATAGCAAACCATTTTTGGGGTAATCCGGATTCCAATGTCAAAAATGCCAATTTTTTTTGTGGACGTCCGTCAAGACCTTGTCTATGCATCCGGTTGGCCCTCACGGCCCGGCCGACCCATTTTGAAGGTCAAACGAGCCCCGAAGCGAGCATACGCCTCATTTCGACGATTTTCGTGTGCTATAGCAAACCATTTTTGGGGTAATCCGGATTCCAATGTCAAAAATGCCAATTTTTTTTGTGGACGTCCGTCAAGACCTTGTCTATGCATCCGGTTGGCCCTCACGGCCCGGCCGACCCATTTTGAAGGTCAAACGAGCCCCGAAGCGAGCATACGCCTCATTTCGACGATTTTCGTGTGCTATAGCAAACCATTTTTGGGGTAATCCGGATTCCAATGTCAAAAATGCCAATTTTTTTTGTGGACGTCCGTCAAGACCTTGTCTATGCATCCGGTTGGCCCTCACGGCCCGGCCGACCCATTTTGAAGGTCAAACGAGCCCCGAAGCGAGCATACGCCTCATTTCGACGATTTTCGTGTGCTATAGCAAACCATTTTTGGGGTAATCCGGATTCCAATGTCAAAAATGCCAATTTTTTTTGTGGACGTCCGTCAAGACCTTGTCTATGCATCCGGTTGGCCCTCACGGCCCGGCCGACCCATTTTGAAGGTCAAACGAGCCCCGAAGCGAGCATACGCCTCATTTCGACGATTTTCGTGTGCTATAGCAAACCATTTTTGGGGTAATCCGGATTCCAATGTCAAAAATGCCAATTTTTTTTGTGGACGTCCGTCAAGACCTTGTCTATGCATCCGGTTGGCCCTCACGGCCCGGCCGACCCATTTTGAAGGTCAAACGAGCCCCGAAGCGAGCATACGCCTCATTTCGACGATTTTCGTGTGCTATAGCAAACCATTTTTGGGGTAATCCGGATTCCAATGTCAAAAATGCCAATTTTTTTTGTGGACGTCCGTCAAGACCTTGTCTATGCATCCGGTTGGCCCTCACGGCCCGTCCGACCCATTTTGAAGGTCAAACAAGCCCCGAAGGGAGCATACCCCTCATTTCGACGTTTTTCGTGTGCTATAAGGAAACCATTTTTTGGGTGATCTTCCGACGTCAAAAATGCCAAATTTTTTTACGAACGTCCGTCAATACCTTTTCAATGCATCCGGTTGGCCCTCACGGCCCGTCCGACCCATTTTGAAGGT
>NC_028648.1:80103783-80104401 GCF_001406875.1 Solanum pennellii | reverse complement strand
TCATTTCGACGATTTTCGTGTGCTATAGCAAACCATTTTTTGGGTGATCCGGATTCCAATGTCAAAAATGCCAATTTTTTTTGTGGACGTCCTTCAAGACCTTGTCTATGCATCCGGTTGGCCCTCACGGCCAGTCCGACCAATTTTCAAGTTCAAACAAGCCTCGAAGCGCGCATACCCCCCATTTCGACGATTTTCGAGTGCTATAGCAAACCATTTTTTGGGTTATCCGGATTAAGATGTCAAAAATTCCAAAAATTTTTGTGGACGTCCTTCAATACCTTGGCTATGCAGCCAGTTGGCCATCACGGCCAGTCCGACCCATTTTTAAGGTCAAAGGAGCCCCGAAGCGCGCATACCCTCCTATTTAGACAATTTTCGTGTGCTATAGCAAACCATTTTTTGGGTGATCCGGATTTCGACGTCAAAAATGCAAAAAAAATTTGTGGACGTGCGTCAAGACCTTGGTTATGCATCCAGTTGGCCCTCACGGCTAGTCCGACCTATTTTCAAGGTCAAACGAGCCTCGAAGCGTGCATACACCCCATGTCGACGATTTTCGTGTGCTATAGCAAACCATTTTTTGGGTGATCCGGATTCCGATGTCAAAAATGCCAA
>NC_028648.1:80041858-80103553 GCF_001406875.1 Solanum pennellii | reverse complement strand
CGACCCATTTTGAAGGTCAAACGAGCCCCGAAGCGAGCATACCCCTCATTTCGACGATTTTCGTGTGCTATAGTACATGAAAATCGTCTAAATAGGGGTTATGCGCGCTTCGGGGCTTGTTTGACCTTGAAAATGGGTCAGACTGGCCGTGATGGCCAACTGGCTTCAAACCCAAGGTTTTGACAGACGTCCACAAAAAATTTTGGCATTTTTGACGTCGGAATTCGGATTACCTAAAAAATGGTTTGCTATTGCTTACGAAAATCGTCGAAATTGGGGTATGCTCGCTTCGGGGCTCATTTGACCTTGAAAATGAGTTGGATTGGCCGTGATGGCCAAGTGGATGCATAGCCAAGGTATTGACGGACGTCCACAAAACATTTTGGAAATTTTGACGTGTTATTCCGGATCACCCAAAAAATGGTTTGCTATAGCACACGAAAATCGTCGAAATGAGGGGTATGCTCGCTTCGGAGCTCGTTTGACCTTTAAAATGAGTTGGATTGGCCGTGATGGCCAACTGGCTGCATAGCCAAGGTATTGAAGGACGTCCACAAAATATTTTGGAATTTTTGACGTCGGAATCCGGATCACCTAAAAAATGGTTTGATATTGCTTACGAAAATCGTCGAAATTGGGGTATGTTCGCTTCGGGGCTTGTTTGACCTTCAAAATGGGTCGGACTGGCCGTGACGGCGAACCGGCTGCATATACAAGGTCTTGACGGACGTCCACAAAAAAAATTGGCATTTTTGACGTCGGAATCCAGATAACCCAAAAAATGGTTTGCTATAGCACACGAAAATCGTCGAAATGGGGTGTATGCATGCTTTGAGGCTCGTTTGACCTTGAAAATTGGTCAGACTGGCCGTGAGGGCCAACTGGATGCATAGACAAGGTCTTCACGCACGTCCACAAAAAAGTTTTGCATTTTGACGTCGAAATCCGGATCACCCTACAAATGGTTTGCCATAGCACACGAAAATTGTCTAAATAGGAGGGTATGCGCGCTTCGGGGCTCGTTTGACCTTGAAAATGGGTCGGACTGGCCGTGATGGCCAACTGGCTGCATAGCCAAGGTATTGAAGGACGTCCACAAAAAATTTTGGAATTTTTGACATCTTAATCCGGATAACCCAAAAAATGGTTTGCTATAGCACTCGAAAATCGTCTAAATGGGGGTATGCGCGCTTCGAGGCTCGTTTGACCTGGAAAATTGGTCGGACTGGCCGTGAGGGCCAACTTTATGCATAGACAAGGTCTTGATGCACGTCCACAAAAAGTTTGGCATTTTTGACGTCAGAATCCGGATCACCTAAAAAATGGTTTGCTATGGCACACGAAAATCATCTAAATAGGGGGGTATGCGCGCTTCGGGGCTCGTTTAACCTTCAAAATGGGTCGGGCTGGCCGTGATGGACAACTGGCTGCATAGCCAAGGTCTTGACGGACGTCCACAAAAAATTTTGGCATTTTTGACGTCTAAATCGGGATCACCTAAAAAATGGTTTGCTATTGCTTACGAAAATCGTCGAAATTGGGGTATGCTCGCTTCGGGGCTCGTTTGACCTTAAAAATGAGTTGGATTGGCCGTGATGGCCAACTGGCTGCATAGCCAAGGTATTGACAGACGTACAAAAAACATTTTGGAATTTTTGACGTCTTAATCCGGATCACCCAAAAAATGGTTTGCTATAGCACACGAAAATCGTCGAAATGAGGGGTATGCTCGCTTCGGGGCTCGTTTTACCTTCAAAATGAGTTGGATTGTCCGTGATGGACAACGTATGCATGGCCAAGGTATTGACGGACGTCCACAATAAATATTAGAATTTTTGACGACTTAATCTGGATCACCCAAAAAATGGTTTGCTATAGCACATGAAAATCGTCAAAATGAGGGGTATGCTCGCTTCGGGGCACGTTTGACCTTCAAAATGAGTTGGATTGGCCGTGATGGACAACTGGATGCACATCCAAGGTATTGACGGACGTCCACAAAAAATTTTGGAATTTTAAACGTCTTAATCCGGATCACCCAAAAAATGGTTTGCTATAGCACACGAAAATCGTCGAAATGGGGGGTATGCTCGCTTCGGGGCTCGTTTGACCTTGACAATTGGTCGGACTGGCCGTGAGGGCCAACCGGATGCATAGCCAAGGTCTTGACGCACGTCCACAAAAAAGTTTGGAATTTTTGACGTCGGAATCCGCATCACCCTAAAAATGGTTTGCTATAGCACACAAAAATTGTCTAAAAAGGGGGGTATGCGCTTCGGGGCTTTTTTGACCTTGAAAATGGGTCGGACTGGCCGTGATAACCAACTGGATGCATAGTCAATGTCTTGACGGACGTCCACAAAAATTTTAGGAATTTTTGACATAGGAATCCGGATCACCTAAAAAATGGTTTGCTATAGCACACGAAAATCGTCTAAATAGGGGGTATGCGCGCTTCGGAGCTCGTTTGACCTTGAAAATGGGTCGGACTGGTCGTGATGGCCAACTGGCTGCATAGCCAAGGTCTTGACGGACGTCCACAAAAAAATTTAGCATTTTTGACGTCGGTATCCGGATCACCTAAAAAATGGTTTGCTATTGCTTACGAAAATCGTCAAAATTGGGGTATGCTCGCTTCGGGGCTCGTTTGACCTTGAAAATGAGTTGGATTGGCCGTGATGGACAACTGGATTCATAGACAAGGTATTGACGGACGTCCACAAAAAAATTTGGAATTTTTGACGTCTTAATCCGGATCACCCAAAAAATGGTTTGCTATAGCACACGAAAATCGTCGAAATGAGGGATATGCTCGCTTCGAGGCTCGTTTGACCTTCAAAATGAGTTGGATTGGTCGTGATGGACAACTGGCTGCATATCCAAGGTATTGAAGGACGTCCACATAAAATTTTTGAATTATTAACGTCCTAATCCGGATCACCCGAAAAATGGTTTGTTATAGCACAGGAAAATCGTCGAAATGGGGGGTATGCGCGCTTCGAGGCTCCTTTGACCTTGAAAATGAGTTGGATTGGCCATGATAGCCAACTGGCTTCATAGCCAAGGTATATACGGACATCCACAAAATATTTTGGAATTTTTGACGTCTTAATCCGGATAACCCAAAAAATGATTTGCTATAGCACACGAAAATCGTCGAAATGATGGGTATGCTCGCTTCGGGGCTCGTTTGACCTTCAAAATGCGTCGGACTGGCAGTGATTAGAACCGGCTGCATAGACAAGGTCTTTACGGACGTCCACAAAAAAATTTGGCATTTTTGACGTCAGAATCTGGATCACCAAAAAAATGGTTTGCTATAGCACACGAAAAATTGTCTAAATAGAGGGGTATGCGCGCTTCAGGGCTCGTTTGACCTTGAAAATGGGTCGGACTGGACGTGATGGCCAACTGGATTCATAGCCAAGGTCTTGACGGACGTCCAAAAAAAATTTTTGCATTTTTGACGTCGAAATCCGGATAACCAAAAAAATGGTTTGCTATTTCTTACGGAAATCGTCAAAATTGGGGTATTCTCGCTTCGGGGCTCGTTTGACCTTGAAAATGAGTTTGATTGGCCGTGATGGCCAACTGGATGCATAGCCAATTTATTGATGGACGTCCACAAAAAATTTTGGAATTTTTGACGTCTTAATCCTGATCACCCAAAAAATGGTTTGCTATAGCAAAGAAAATCGTCGAAATGAGGGCTATGCTCGCTTTGGGGCTCGTTTGACCTTCAAAATGAGTTGGATTGTCCGTGATGGCCAACTGGCTGCATAGCCAAGGTATTGACGGACGTCAACAAAAAATATTGGAATTTTGGACGTCTTAATCCGGACCACCCAAAAAATGGTTTGCTATAGCACACGAAAATCGTCGAAGTGAGGGGTATACTCGCTCCGGGGCTCGTTTGACCTTCAAAATGGGTCGGACTGGCCGTGAGGGCCAACCGACTGCATAGACAAGGTCTTGACAGACGTCCACAAAAATAATTGGCATTATTGATGTCGGAATCCAGATAACCCAAAAAATGGTTTGCTATAACACCCGAAAATCGTCGAAATGGGGGTATGCGCGCTTCGAGGCTCGTTTGACCTTGAAAATGGGTAGGACTGGCCGTGATGGCCAACTGGCTGCATAGCCAAGGTCTTGACGGACGTCCACAAAAAATTTTGGCATTTTTGACGTCGGAATCCGGATCACCTAAAAAATGGTTTGCTATTGCTTACAAAAATCGTCGAAATTGGGGTATGCTCGCCTCGTGGCTCGTTTGACCTTGAAAATGAGTTGGATTGGCCGTGATAGCCAACTGGCTTCATAGCCAAGGTATTGACGGACGTCCACAAAAAATTTTGGTATTTTTGACGTCAGAATTTGGATCACCTAAAAAATGGTCTGCTATTGCTCAAGAAAATTGTCGAAATTGGGGTATGTTCGCTTCGGGGCTCATTTGACCTTGAAAATGAGTTAGATTGGCCGTGATGGCCAACTGGCTGCATAGACAAGGTCTTGTTGGACGTCCACAAAAAAAATTGGCATTTTTTACGTCGGAATCCGGATCATCCAAAAAATGGTTTGCTATAGCACACGAAAATCGTCGAAATGAGGGGTATGCTTGCTTCGGGGCTCGTTTGACCTTCCAAATGAGTTGGATTGTCCGTGATGGCCAACTGACTGCATAGCCAAGGTATTGACGGACGTCCACAAAAAATATTAGAATTTTGGACGTCTTAATCCGGATCACCCAAAAAATGGTTTGCTATAGCACACGAAAATTATCGAAATGAGGGGTATGCTCGCTTCGGGGCTCGTTTGACCTTCAAAATGGGTCGGACTGGCCGTGAGGGACAACCGTCTGCATAGACAAGGTCTTGACGGACATCCAAAAAATAATTTGGCATTTTTGACGTTGGAATCCGGATAACCCCAAAAATGGTTTGCGATAGCACACGAAAATCATCGAAATTGGGGTATGCGCGCTTCGAGGCTCGTTTGACCTTGAAAAATGGGTCAGACTGGCCGTGAGGGCCAACTGGATGCATAGCCAAGGTCTTGACGCACGTCCACAAAAAACTTTGGCATTTTTTACGTCGGAATCTGGATCACCCTAAAAATGGTTTGCTATAGCACACGAAAATCATCTAAATAGGGGGGTATGCGCGCTTCGGAGCTCGTTTGACCTTGAAAATGGGTCGGACTGGCCGTGATGGCCAACTGGCTGCATAGCCAAGGTCTTGACGGACGTCCACAAAATAATTTGGCATTTTTGACGTCGGTATCTGGATCACCTAAAAAATGGTTTGCTGTTGCTTATGAAAATCGTCAAAATTGGGGTATGCTCGCTTCAGGGCTCGTTTGACCATGAAAATGAGTTGGATTGGCCGTGATGGCCAACTGGATGCATAGCCAAGGTATTGACGGACGTCCACAAAAAATTTTGGAATTTTTGACGTCTTAATCCAGATCACCCAAAAAATGGTTTCCTATAGCACACGAAAATCGTCGAAATGAGGGATATGCTCGCTTTGAGGCTCGTTTGACCTTCAAAATGAGTTGGATTAGCCGTGATGGCCAACTGGCTGCATATCCAAGGTATTGACGGACGTCCACATAAAATTTTTGAATTTTTAACGTCCTAATCCGGATCACCCAAAAAATGGTTTGCTATAGCACAGGAAAATCGTCGAAATGGGGGGTATGCGCGCTTCGAGGCTCCTTTTACCTTGAAAATGAGTTGGATTGGCCGTGATGGCCAACTGGCTGCATAGCCAAGGTATGACGGACGTCCACAAAATATTTGTGAATTTTTGACGTCTTAATCCAGATCACCCAAAAAATGATTTGTTATAGCACACGAAAATCGTCGAAATGAGGGGTATGCTCGCTTCGAGGCTCGTTTGACCTTCAAAATGCGTTGGACTGACCGTGAGTGAGAACCGGCTGCATAGACAAGGTCTTGACGGACGTCCACAAAAAAATTTGGCATTTTTGACGTCAGAATCCGGATCACCCAAAAAATGGTTTGCTATAGCACACGAAAATCGCCTAAGTATGGGGGGTATGCGCGCTTCGGGGCTCGTTTGACCTTGAAAATGGGTCGAACTAGACGTGATGGCCAACTGGATGCATAGCCAGGGTCTTGACGGACGTCCACAAAAAATTTTGGCATTTTTGACGTCAAAATCCGGATAACCAAAAAAATGGTTTGCTATTTCTTACGGAAATCGTTGAAATTGGGGTATTCTCGCTTTGGAGCTCGTTTGACCTTGAAAATGAGTTTGATTGGCCGTGATGGCCAACTGGATGCATAGCCAAGGTATTGATGGACGTCCACAAAAAATTTTGGAATTTTTGACGTCTTAATCCGGATCACCCAAAAAATGGTTTGCTATAGCACACGAAAATCGTCAAAATGAGGGCTATGCTCGCTTCGGGGCTCGTTTGACCTTCAAAATGAGTTGGATTATCCGTGATGGCCAACTGGCTGCATTGCCAAGGTATTGACGGACGTCAACAAAAAATATTGGAATTTTGGACGTCTTAATCCGGACCACCCAAAAAATGGTTTGCTATAGCACACGAAAATTGTCGAAATGAGGGGTATGCTCGCTTCGGGGCTCGTTTGACCTTCCAAATGGGTCGGACTGGCCGTGAGGGCCAACCGGCTGCATGGACAAGGTCTTGACGGACGTCCACAAAAAAATTTGGCATTTTTGACGTTGGAATCCGGATAACCCCAAAAATGGTTTGCGATAGCACAAGAAAATCGTCGAAATGGGGGTATGCGCGCTTCGAGGCTCGTTTGACCTGAAAATGGGTCGGACTGGCCGTGAGGGACAACTGGCTACAAAGCCAAGGTATTGACGGACGTCCACAAAAAATTTTAGCATTTTTGACGTCGGAATCCGGATCACCTAAAAATGGTTTGCTATTGCTTACGAAAATCGTCGAAATTGGGGTATGCTCGCTTCGGGGCTCGTTTGACCTTGAAAATGAGTTGGATTGGCCGTGATAGACAACTGGCTTCATAGCCAAGGTATTGACGGACGTCCACAAAAAATTTTGGTATTTTTGACGTCGGAATCCGGATCACCTAAAAAATGGTTTGCTATTGCTTACGAAAATCGTCGAAATTGGGGTATGCTCGCTTCGGGGCTCGTTTGACCTTGAAAATGAGTTGGATTGGCCGTGATGGCCAACTGGATGCATATACAAGGTCTTGAAGGACGTCCACAAAAAAAATTGACATTTTTGACGTCGGAATCCGGATCATCCAAAAAATGGTTTGCTATAGCACACGAAAATCGTCGAAATGAGGGGTATACTCGCTTCGGGGCTCGTTTGACCTTCAAAATGGGTCGGACTGGCCGTGAGGGCCAACCGGCTGCATAGACAAGGTCTTGACAGACGTCCACAAAAATAATTGGCAATATTGACGTCGGAATCCGGATAACCCAAAAAATGGTTTGCAGCACACGAAAATCGTCGAAATGGGGGTATGCGCGCTTCGAGGCTCGTTTGACCTTGAAAATTGGTCGGACTGGCCGTGAGGGCCAACTGGATGCATAGCCAAGGTCTTGACGCACGTCCACAAAAAAGTTTGGCATTTTTGACGTCGGAATCCGGATTACCCTAAAAATGGTTTGCTATAGCACACGAAAATCGTCTAAATAGGGGGGTATGCACGCTTCGGGGCTCGTTTGATCTTTAAAATGGGTCGTACTGGCCTTGATGGCCAACTGGCTGCATAGCCAAGGTATTGACGGACGTCCACAAAAAAATTAGGAATTTTTGATGTCGGAATCCGGATCACCCAAAAAATGGTTTGCTATATCTTAATATAAAATGTGTATTCAGATTTAAACGTCTTAATCTTAATTAAAACAAATGAGGCCTTAAACTCTCCTATAGATCTAATCCGTTTCTGAATTATTCAGATTCAAAATTAAAAACCACACGCATTTAACTGACTGAATTTGAATGATTAAGATTCGAACCTTCATTAAATATAAATAAATAATGTTTAAATTAGCCTCTAAATAATAAAATTGCGAGATTCGTAAACAGTCTTTCCTTTATATATAATACGAAGAAAAAATCTATAAGCAAAAATAAAAAGCAAAATCATTTTTTTTAAGAACAAAAAATTATTCCTTGAGCTTGTCGACATCCATCTCCTGCTTGATAGAAATATTACTTCATGTGTTCAAATTTACTCAACATGTCGCAAATGCGAAAATCAAATAAATTTATCTTTAATAAATTTATCTTTAATCGATAATTTTCATGTATCTTATGGTTATTCTTAAACCCATAGGCCAGCCACCTTAATTTAACAACAATTTTCATTTAGATATCGTAAGTAGGCTTTTTCATTTTAGACCCCTTATGTCAGGTTCTATTATGTCATTTTGACACTTTTTATTGATGTAACAATGTGAGTATAATACACTCGTTAAATAGCGCGTGAGAGGCTTATTTTAGCCTATTTTTTAACATATTTTTTTATCTTCTTCTTCCCCACTTTCACATTTACATCTTCCCTTAATTCCCCAAACTTAAAGTCATTCGATGGACGTTTAAAATATAATTACATATTAATATTCCAAGCTAAATCTTAAATAGCTTTTTTTAAAGAATGAAGAATAAAACTAAGAAAAAGAAAAAAAATCTGCAATCATGACTATGCCTTATTCAACCATTATAACTTTTCAAATTTCATATTTATACTTTTAAACAACAAATAAAATCAAATGGGTACAGCGAAGAAGACGATAAACCGAAAGTGGACCATGTAAATGGAGGAATGAACAAGATTATGTGGTGGTGGAGATGATGAAAGAAGCCATGAAAAGGGAGAAATTAGATGGAGAAGATGAACGGGGGGTTGAGGGGTGGAAAGGAATCATTTTTCTTCGAATTCAAAGTTCAATTCTATTCGTTTTGACCTTTAATGATACGGCTTTAAAATGAGTTGTCATAATATAAGTTGCTATTTAATCCACCTGGACCCATTGGTTCTGCACGCACTTAGAGAGCTTATGAAAAAAGTGTTAAAATAACACAACATGTCGAAATGACTCAACATGCCCAAACATAAGGTGATGAATAAATTCTCATAAATAGAATCCCAGAGGGAGTAATGATGACATATGAGAAATAATATTACATTTCAGACAACTTTAAAATCAACACAAACAAATAGAAGACACGTAGGTTACTCAAAACTTGAAGATGCTAGATAGTTAACAGGAATCCAGGTGGATTCGAACCACCGTCCTCTCAATTGCATACGCATTGAGCGCTCCTCCAGTAGCGAGCTCATGGATCCATCCAGTTATCAATATTTCAACCAAATTATAATCAACAAAATTAGTATTTTTTTAAAATAAAGTAAACTCAAAAGAAGTTGTTATAAAAATTTAAAATATTGTACCGCTATAATATACGATGTGCTTTAAATCCTCATCAATAACTATATAAGAATAATGTCGTTATTTCCATTCTAAAATTGTGAGACGTTGCCCAGCTATATTCAAGGTTCCCTAGCATAACAGATTAAATGGAGACTATGTTCTTCAAATATCTGGTCTTTTGGATATTAGGAATAACATAATTGAAGAGAAAATGGGTAAAAAAAACTTCTACGATTGCAAGTAAAATTCACAAAATCATACAATTCGAAAGGATTTTAGTTAATAATTTTGTTTAGACATTTTGGGTTGTATGTAGAAAGTGGATGCTCATAAAATGTGAGTTTTAAGTAAAAAATATAGAAAAATAAGCATTATATATTAAACGTTATCTTAACCACATAGCAATAAAAGCTGAAACAAAAAAACTGAAACCAAAATTATCTATATGATGGGTTTATAAACTTCAGTTTCCCAAGTGGAAAATGATATTTCCCTTTTGCTCAAAGAAAATGACTACCAGTGGGTATATTAAAAACACAACTGATTAACAAGCATAACAACCTAACATTAAAGAACAGATTACCTCAACAGACGATCCAGTAATCAAATATACCAGATTAACAATATTTCCTTGCGGTTAACCCTTCAGTGAAGAGAAATATTAACTTGCACAGTATACATAGCACAAGATGGCAAATATCCCCACTTTTCTGCCTACATAACAGCAACTTCTCAAATAAGGCATAATAATAAGTTGTAATCACACTCCATCACAGGTAGCCCGCTTCAAAAATGTACACATTACTTGCACAAATGGATCAAGGACAATAATAAAATGGTAGACCCCCTTCATTCTGCAGTAAGGTCTTACTTTCTCTGAGAAACAGCATAGAAATTGTATACAGCTATTAATGAGAGTACCAAGGTATACAGACAGCAGCAACTTAGTCAAGAAACTTTGGAAATGTCCGAGTTTCCAATTGATTCCTAACTCACTTGTAAGATGCTTCCTTATCAGACATGCTAGAACGAAGCAGCTAACAATTGGGGTTGCTCATTGTGTATCCCAAGTGAAGATGGTCCAGGTAAAGGGAGTTGAGAAATTCCACATAAAACTTGATTGCACCAGAAATATGACAGCATATAAAACAGGAAATTCCAAGCTCGCGATCAAGGAAAAGAGTCCAAAAGTAGGAACATAATAATTGATTTCAGATGGAGCAGATCCATTGCAGTATAGCACAGCAACTTCCAGGTCAGCATGCACAGTGAACCAACCAGCAGAGGAACAACAATCGTACGAAAGTACTTCCAGCAATTAACTTACTGAATCATACCCCAATAAACATTCACCCTCTAGGATAACAGAATGAGCTCAACAATAGACTCCATTGAAATCCACCATTGCAAATTATTACAAGAAAAAAAATACGAAGATTGTTCCACTGCCTTTAATGTAATTAGGAAATTATGTATTGAAATTTTCGCAATGATGATAAATGAATAAATGGCAATCATGTACACAGATTCCTTTTTGAATTAGTGATAGATATTGATTTAATAGACTTGACAAAGATTTTGAATACGGATGATGAAACAAATAATAATCTAGTTTCATTTAATAGCCACCCATTTGATTACTGGCATGTATAAACTATAGTAAAAGAGAGATCAGTATCTCAAACCCAAATTTTCAGATCGTCAAAACTGCTAAACTTCATTCGGAAAACTAGTTCACTCCAGATATAATTCAGCTACAGATATTAATTTATCATTATTCGCAAATGGATAGATTATCTTATATCTATGTGAAACAGATTTGACTTGGAATTGAACTGTTCCAGTATTCAACATAAGTCATTTTGCTATTTCATTTGATAAATTAACCAATAGTTATAAGTAGACTGTACTCAGAAACAGTTAAAGATTTTACGGACTACTATTGGCAAGGCTTATATTTACTCATGGAAAGTACATATGCTATGAAAGTTAAGTGTCAAAGTTAGTTAAAAGGAATTCACAAGTGTACCTTTGATAGGAGAGTGGAGCTGAATAATCCTAGAATTCGCCTGTCCATTGTTGTATTAATAGTGAATGACATACCTATCCCTTGAAAAAGTAGAGCGCTGCTATATCTTGCGGATATCGAAACCATCGTTCGGGGACATTAACGCCAAATTTGATGAGACGTTTATCCGAGTAGATCTTGCAGACAGTTCTAGAAAAGAAAGAAGGGAGGCCAAAGACAAGACGCAGAGAGGAGAGTCGGGCAAAAAACCCCGTACCATCTCCCCTCCGAACACAAAAATCGCATCTTTATTAGGTTTTGTGACCTGCCATGCGAGCGCACCCGGCATGGCAAAGGCCGGCAAACAACAATAAAGAACCTCACACATCCCCTCTTTTCTCTACAATCTGATTATTTTCTCGTACATATGCATGCATAACAGTAAAACTAATGCAAATTTTCATAATAAAGCTGAGAATAGACAACAAATTAAACTATGATAACCTTATCTAACAACCTCAAGCTTGTCGTTACCATCCCCGAGATCTAGCATAAATCTAACACCACTGATATCCAATTGCACCAAGCTCAACAGAGGTACGGTAAAATCACCAGATTGAAACGATGATAACCTGCAGCAATCCGAAACACACAATAGTTATCAATAAACAGAATTAGGTCCAAAATTGTAGTAACATACAGATAGAACAGGCATAAAAGCTCACCGATAAAACTCAAAAAATCATCTCAGATCACCGAGAACTCCTTGAAAAGGTCATACATCTCTCAATCTCGTAACAAATCCATCAGATCTATCCAATCTTCGTCTAGCCAACAGCATCGTCCATAACCCGAGCAATATTCATACCGAAAAATCTCAGAAATGATAGATCGGCACTATTTGTTACGATTTGCAAGGAAATGATGACCGATACAAGTCGAAACCATACTCAAACTGTAGATCGGCGAACGATGTACACGAATCTGCATACCGATTCAGATGCAGAGAAATAACGATGAGCAGATCTGGAGATGAAAGATATTGCGGGAAGAGGAGAGAAGATGAAACTGGAATGCGAGTTCATGAAGAAATGATGCGTTAATTTATAACAGGGTTAGGATGATCGGACGGTTGAGATTAAATGAACAGATGGATGATGAACGGTTAAGATGCGTTGACTGTGTCGTAGAGCTAAAGGCTGGCCATGAGTAAATTACGGAAATATCTATGTGCTGTTGATCGCTGGTTTGTAACGTGTTAAACAACATGTTTCATGTTATTGATATTTTTATTAAAATTATTTAAATTTTTATCAAATATTTTGAGTCAAAGAGTGAAATACACCATAAAAAAGTTAACTCACTCAAGGAAATTTCAATCCGAAATTTTAAGTCGAAAAAATTATGTGAATAAGCAAATATATAATAGTTAAATTAGCTAATATAATTGTAGTTTTCACTAATTATTATTCGCGACTTAATATTAGTTATAATTACGTGTGTCTCTCTCCTCTCTTTCTCTTTGCCGCCTTTCTCTTCTCGTGTATTTATACAAATTGATATGATTGTATACGATTTATTAATTGATACAAATTTTTATATATATATATATATATATATATATATATATATTCTAATTACATATATATATATGCATTTATTGATGCATATGTATATGAGTTATATATACACAATTATCTGACAGATATTCAAATATAATTTACTTTTCTCGCTCGCGTCTCTCCTCCCACCTCCCTCTTAAATTTGTCTCACCCTTTTCCCTTTAACGTATAGCTGTAAATCATAATCAACCAATTATAACTATGAAACTTAAATAAATTTATTTTAATTATTATTTGTGAAGTCTCCAAAAATATGCATACCACTCAATAATTATTTTTTATTGGTGCATGTTTCACGCTTATCATTTCACAAATAATTAATTTAAAATAATTGTAGGTAGGTGATTGATATAGAACTTTTTGATTTGACAAAATGATATTTGTTAGAACATAGATTTTTTTTTATTTGAAAACTAATTGTAAATTAATATTAAAATAATTTGTAATTTAACTTATAAGACGCGAACGTGCTCGCAAAATTACTTAGGTCTCATTTGTTTACATTAAGGTTAACACGTCTGATTTTAAATACATCTTTGAATATTAAAATAAGCATTAAGATCTAAATGAGTAAATCTGAATAAACATCTTAATATTAAGATGTTGTCTCTGAATTTGAACACTGAAACATTGAGAATGTTTGTATTCAAATCTGAATGTACATATGAAATTACATGTTATATCAATAAAATATTATAAAAACCTCATTTTAGTAAAATAGTTTTTTATAGAAATAATATTTTTATCGTAACAAGATAATATGATCTATCTATTAAGAATTTAACATTGAGTTACATCATTAGTAGTATATTCTTTGCATCAAAAGCTTTGAGAATCTAATATAATGCAATGTAAAATAGTTTATATAGAGTACTCACATAATGTTTATGAAAACATTTTATTTTATCATGAACATTTTGTTATTGTTATCGATTAAATAATTATTTTTTTCCTTTTCTTTGAAACCATGCTAAATATTATATGATGAAGTGCTTGTCAATTCAAATATATTGATTAATTTGTAAAAGCAAAAGACATTTTATTAAGTTAGTAAGATAAAAAAAGAAAATTATAACGGTAAGCATGTAATTAACATTAATTAAATAAGAAAAAAACATTTATGAGCTATTGCGATATAATTGAATTAAGATAAAAGTCTTGTTTTTTAATTTTGAATGGTGTTATTAATGTGTTATAGAAATCTGATTCATTCAGATATATTCAGACTCATTAAGAGGCTTGTAAGGAAGTAAAACAAACAAACTTAATAAGCCGAATCTGAATAATTAAGATTCAATCCTTAAAACACAAACACAATAAATAAGGTGAATCTAATTCATTCACATTCAGACCCCAATTAAGTGCAAACAAATGAGACCTTACTTAAATTTAAGATTTTTCGTGAAATTGTAGAATACTGAACAAATATTCATAATATGGTATTTATAATATTATTTAAAATTTACTATAATAATAATTACAAATTTAGTATAGTTTGAAAAACTAAATTTGGGGAAGGCAGAGTATAAAGAGGTTATTTTCAAAATATCATTAGCTCGAGTAACAAACATTTAACTAATTAACACAACAATACAAAAGCAACAAAAACACAAATAATATAAAAAAATTACCATAACATACCAAAGAGGAGCGATAATCATAACAAACTAAAGTGATAATCAAAGCACAATAAAGACAAGGAATTAATAACTATGGTAGTAAGATATGCCAACTACGAGACAAATGCTACTACTATTGGTAAAAAGTAAGAATAGAAGAACAAATATAGTGCTCTTATCTATCCTACTAGAAAATAAAATAACACTCGATTATCTAGTATCGTGATTTTCACAACTTTCCATATAAGACCGTATCCTCAAAAGGTTAAAGTTATGTCATGTCATATCTAATCACATCTTTTTCAATATTTTTTCGGTCTATACCACAATCAAACCTTTCACATATCTTCTCTAGGACCTTTCCACAACCCCTTTTTCATGTTCATACTAAGTCAATCTCGCTTCCCTCGTCTTATTAACCATGAAGATCATTCTTACCTTGTCCCGAATATCTTAATGCTTACTCTTATCTCTCTTAATATGATTTGATCATACATTCACCTCAAAAATTCTCATTGTCTCTTCTCTTCTTTCATCCTTTAAACGTACAAAATTTTAACTGACAGACACTCTAATCTACATTATAATGTTTATTCATATTCTGTAATACTTTTTTTCTTAAATTTATTAGCATAATTACTTTGTATTTACTGGTTATGATATCGTCGAGAAAGCATCTCTATCAACAACTTCTTTCTTTTTCCAATGACTTGAAACACCACTAACTTCCAAATCAGACATTTTAAAAAATATTTGTGTAACACAACTATTTCTCGTAAATATTATTTCATTCACATATTTGCAGATCATTAATGATTTTAAATAAGCCATTAATTTATATAGCATGAAGTACATAAACCACATAATTTAGAATCTTAAAATACAATATGACCCAAAACTTGAACAATTAGCCGTCTTAGCTCAGTGGTAGAGCGCGTGGCTTTTAACCACGTGGTCGTGGGTTCGATCCCCACAGACGGCGTTTTAATATTTATTTTTTTAAAATTTAAATGTTTTTTTTTGTTCTATTAACTCTAATAAATTTTCAAAAAATTTCAACCTATATATCATACAATTGCGTTTAATATTTATTTTTTAAAATTCAAATATTCTTTTCTTCTATTAACTCTAATAAATTGTCAAAAAATTTCAACGTATATCAAATTCATCCTTTTCTACTCAATCCTTTGATATTTGAAGATTATAAAGTCCGACAGAAAAAGTTTCTCATTATTGAAAATTTATTCATTCAAAAAATTTCAATAAGGATCCAAACGTTTCAATTAACCATCTCATCACACCAGTCATATGCAAAGGGGAATCGTATATTATGTTTCTCTAAAGAATGGGTGAAAATTGTATCTATTAGAGAAATTAGGAGAAAATTAGTAATTAAGATTATATAAGTCTATGTGGAGGTGAGGTTGTTTACTGCTTATGTGGCATCCATGTGGCAGGTGTCCCACCTTTGTTAAAAGTAAGGGTAAAAGTGACCCAATACTTTAACAGAAGGATATTTTTGAGCCATAATTTAATTTAATGGCATATATATGCTATTTCTGATAGTTTAAAGATATATTTAAGTTTTTTCCATACTTAAAAACAAGATGGTTGAAGCAATGTTGTACAACATTTGCTTTGCTTTTCTCAATGCAAGAAAGCTATCAAGAGATTCTTTTGCTCTAAACCTCCAATATTTCAAATTTAATGGTCTAACTAATTAAATTCGTGTTGAACAGATTCACCAAAAGATTAATAATATCTTCGTCTTTATTTTTAGTAAAAACTTAGAACGTACAAATAAACGATAATTAGTAATTTTTAAATGCAAAAAAGGTATAAAGAGAAGTCACATATTGTTTATTTAAAAAATACGTTTGATAGCTAAAATAATATATATCAATGACAACATTGATGAGCTGACTTTGCTTTAGACACGCGTTTTGTGTAATATTTATTTGCAGTATAAGTTTTTTTTTTTTCCGGTATAAGTTAAAATAGGGATTAAATTTAATTCAAAATAATGAAATCATCTATTTTGTATTTATAATAAAATAAAAGATAGATTATTATCACTTTATAATAATTTTTTTTCAAATATTAACTTGATAATCACGATAGTCCCAAATATATTCTGTGCTTTTAAGAATATTTGTATTTTAATGTGTCCAAACATCGTCATGAATCACGATAATGGAATAAACTTTTTGCTTTGCTTTATTTAAATAGAATATATTTATTAAAGTTTAGTATAAAAAGGAACAAGGATAGAATATAGTAGGGACAACATTTCAAAGTCATAAAAAATGAAAATGCCAATAATATTATATATTTTAATTATCTATAGAAGATTGTTTTTCATATTTTCTTAAGATTGATAATCTCTATTTTTTTATAAAAAATATTTAATCACCTACTCGAGATGTCAAAAAAGAAAGAAAAATTGTCATCCTCAATATCATAAACGCTTTTTATCTTAAGATTTTTTTTTACTAATTATCCTATATGAAACTCCTACTAAAAAAAATTAGGATTTAAAGTTATTTAGCAAGATCCAATTTTGATAAATGTAATTTTTATCTTTATTCAAGAATCAATCATTTTTCTACGCTACCCTCCGGTATAACCCATGTTGGGTATGTAGCAAGAATTGATGGGAAATAGAGGGAAGGAGAGGAATTTGAAAAGTTTAGAACTTGAAAGGTTGGGAACTTGAAAAGTCCTCTAATGCTTTATTGAAAAAGGCAATAGTCCCTCATCGGTAATGGAAATGGAAATAGGAGAGTTTAAATAAATAAACACTCCTATTAATTGTTAAAAGGGTTGGAAAGAGGGACCCCCCTCGCGCCGTCGTCGTCGCTCGCTCGCTTTGGCTTTGGCTTTGGCAAATGATCGAGAGAGAGATAATTTTTTGGACAAAATTTATTTTAATTATTTATTAAAAATTATTTTCAATAAATTAGTTGATAACAGAATTTAACCGAAATGTTTTCAATTTTTTTTAGTTAACCCGACCCGACTCGGATCCGCGTGAGTGACCCGTTTTAAATTCCGTTATATTCAAAATTTCCCGCCATGACTGTTCTGAAAGGTTGCAACTTTCAGGAACAGTCAATACCATTTGAAAGTTTGCAACCTTTCATTAATGGTCGTGTCAATTCTGAAAGGGTAGCAACCTTTCAGAATATATTATTCTTGCCTATAAATACCATTCAGTCTTCAGAATTTTTCCTAACGAACTTTTCTGATCTTCTTCTTCTTAAACAAATATTTTTTCGTGTACTTTCCTGCTGTGGATTGATTCGCTGACAGTAGAGTTTTTGGTATCTATACTCTACTGATTAAGATCATTTTACCCTGGGAGGTTATATTCCAAATCAAACCTCGGATACTAGAGGGGAATAATTTTCTTAAGGGGACACTGTGAATTCAGTGGACTTGATTTTCTTCCTAAATTATCAAAAAAGAGTATTCCAGATTCTGGTAAGTTTTACAGATTCAATTATTTTTTACAAATAAATTTCTGTTCATCTTATTTACTGGTTCTAGAAATCTCAGTTACTTCGTGTTTCTGAATGATTTATTACAACCAGTAATTTCTGATTTTCATAACACAGATTGGCAACAACCCAGTGGTTAGGGCTTGAGACTTTCAAGTTAGAGGTCTCAAGTTTGAAACCCCTTGCCAGCGAAAGTAAAGAATTTATCTTTTGAGTCATGTTCGTCACACCGAACTTGCCTAATGCGGATTACCTCTTATATATAATTGTGAGTTTCCATCATAAATTTTTTTTTCTTACTCTTTATTCTTCAACTTTTTAAGTGTCATAATATACACATCTCTTAAAATCTCGCGTTATATATATGAAATAACTTATTTCATTGTTATGATATGATCGATGAAATAAATAATCTAAGTATCTCTAACTTGCTAATCAAATACACTATATTTTATCTCAAAATTATTACGCCTGACACGTTAAACCTCCTAATAGTTGCCAAAATTCAATTTTTAAAAAAAAGTTTGGTAGATCATTTAGCGTGAGAATTAAGAAAACTAGCAAAAGTAAAAGTTACAGTATTTTAAAAGTTTGAAATTATTTATTTATACATTGATAAATTCATAGTATTTTTCACTATTTTTTAAAATTTTTTTTCAATCGGCAAAAAAAATGTTGAAGGCATCAGTGAAAGCTCGATATGCGACTGAAACTGAAAAAGAAGCGGCAACTGGCGGCGCCACTGTAACTTTCAACGCCGGCGACTTTAAGCTCCGTGCTTCTATGACCGATGCTACCGTAATCAACGGTCCCAGTTTAAACGGCTTATCTCTCGCCGTTGAAAAACCTAACTCCTTCATCTTCGACTACAACGTCCCCAAAAATGTGCGGTGAATTTCTTCTCTGCATTTTTCATGTTTTTTTTTTTAAAATTATTATAGTTTATTTTTGTGCTAAATTTCAGTAGATCTTAGCTGTAAAATCACTATGCCGGTTATAATTATCCGTGAATCGAAGCAATAAATAGCTGAATCTCAGTGGACTGTGACACTGTCTGTCCAATTTATATGATAACATTTCGAATTTCAAGAGTCGAATAGTATAATTTTGACTGTGCATTTGAGCATGATTGATAATAACACAATAATTGATTGTTCAAAATATTTCAAAGATATTTTAGGATAAGTGTTTTGTATAAGTGTGATGTTTGGATCAACTTTAGGTTTACATTCCAACACCAGTTGGTATATACAGGTAGCTGTGTTAGACGTGAAGAAATCATCTAGTGTTTTTTTTCTCTGTTGAGATTTGAACTTGACACCTTATGCTCTCAACCGACTTTATTGACCAATAGGCCACGCTAACACTACCAAAAAAGATGGTATATTGAGCGGTTCAACACTAACAAACACTGGGTATGATTATCTATTTTTCGTGACGACAAGACTACTCTGCCACTAAACAAAACAGTGCTGATTTAGTTTTTTTTTTTTGGTCTATGAATTGAAGAAATTTGAAAATTTAAAATGCTTTTCTTAAAAGGAGGGAGAAAATCCAAAGAGTTATCTTTTTATGTTTTGTACTAACATTTTTTGGACTTGTTTAAAATTAGTATGGACTATTATTTACTATTTTTTTTAGGATTTTTGTGATTTCAGGACATCAAATTTCAATTTATGAACTCAATAAACGTTTTGGAGAAGCCATTGAATTTGAAGTACACTCGCTCTAGAGGAGAGGACAAAACAACACTGGATGGGACATTGGTGTTTGATTCCGCGAACAAGTTGTCAGTCAGTCATAAGCTGGGTTCGGGAGGTTGTAAATTGAAGTATAGTTATGTTCATGGAGGACTCACTACTTTTGAGCCGAGCTATGATATAAAAGAGGATTCTTGGGATTTTGCAGTGTCTCATAAAGTTTACGGGATTGATGTTTGTAAAGCTACGTATCAGACGCCGAGTAGGAATTTGGGGCTTCACTGGTCGAGGAGTTCTAAGCTAGGTGGATCGTTTAAGGTACAATTATTTTATTGTTTGAGTTATATTATTGATATAGACCTGAATAAAAAGCGGTAGATGATTTATATAACTCATACGATACAATTGATAGATTGATCCGTATCTTCTTGGTTGCCTTATTTGAGTGAGTAATAGAAGTAACAATGATCTTGTATTGCTATTTAAATTTGATTTTTTTTTTGTTTGATTCGAAGATTATTTTGTCAGGCCACAATCTTTTCCTTAGATTATTTTGATTTGTACAAGATTTGATGGTATGTTGATTGTACTTGCTGTTTAAAATCCTTATAGGTGGACAAACATTGAAATTTGAAAGTATAGACGAGTTTTGAGAAAATCCATTACAAAGCTATCTTCTAGTATAAAATTGAAGAACCACTTTTTTACTACACTAGTCCTTTTAGAATGAATCATTTACTCCACTTCTGATAGGATGTTCGATAAGCCAAAAATTTGACTTAATATCTGCCAGTCTGTTGTCATCCTTGCGGAATTCTCTGCAGTGCTTACACAGTGGAATAGTCCACAATAATAGAATTGTTAGCAATGGAAACAAGTAGGGTCGAGGATAGGGAGTGTGTTAAGGGGTTCATACATTAGGCGGTGGTTGCCTGTTTGATTTCGGTTTTCCATACTTTGCCTAGGGAGAGCCTTCCCATGGCTGCCTCTTTCATAAAACGAAACATGAAACCATATTATCTTGATCTAATGGTATATTGGGGTACTAAGTGGACGCGTACTTTCTTTGCACTACTTTGTTTAAAAATGAGTCCCTTGTTAATCATTTGAAGGTGTTTGCTCTGCTTAAGACGTCTTGCCCCTCAGTGCTATGCCTGCAAGACATCACATGTTTTAGGGATTAGTCAGTTAGTAGTTTTTAAGACTACAAGTTTGAGAAAATATGAAAGAACGGAGATGGATTTCTGGATGACAGATACCATCTTACAAGCAAAATGAGTTTACTCAATGGTTCCTCTTCCAGACTAATGTCGTAAATTAAAAACATGCTCCAGTTTATGCTAATTGTTTGATTCCTTGTTGATTCACATTCTGTGATATTAGCCTGTAGAGCAAATCAGAGAAGTGGAGTCAGTTTCTGTCCTTTTTGTTTCTGATGCTTTTATCATCTTACCTATTTTACTATGCATTATCTTCCGAAAACACAGGAACTGATTTGTAGTTGGTCAATCTCGTTAGTAAAATGTTCTCTTCGTTTGATCTTTTGATAGCTAACGAAGAAATCTAAAATATATACTACTATGTTTTCCTTATCATGTTGTTGTTTCCCGCCACTGCTACCAGACTCTTGACACAAACAATTCTTGCCTCCAGGTTTCTGCATCTATGTGTTTGGATGATGATGAACTTAAACTGCCAAAGTTAACTGCTGAGACTTCATGGGACTTTGACTTGTAACTCTTTATGTATTTTCATTTGATCATTTCATATAGTTGTTGTATTATTCACTAGTTACCTATTTAGTCCTCAAAATTTATGATCGAGATTTGCCAGTACATTATACTGTAGAACTTCATATTTCTCGATAAAGTGTACGCATATCTTATTCTTGTTTCTGCTATACGCTTGACTCAAGAAATAACACGTCCTATTATAATCCCATAAATAGAAGTTGAGTCTATTTGTGGAGGGTGAGTATACTGTATGAGCATTTTATATTACTGAAAAAGTAAAATAAAATATGATGCAAATAAAAGGACAAATATAACTCCGAACTATCGCAAATGAATGTAGATATCCTCCGTTATACTTTTGGGATATTGCTGCTCCTGCCATCGAAAAATCAGAGCATATATGTCCTTCACTCTAATGCAAAACTAAATAGGAACATGCGACATAATTTTATCCATTCTAATGGAAGACTAAATAGGAACACGCGACATAATTTTATCTGTCGATTCAATATTTAATAAACGTCGATCGGTGAATAAGATTACGACATGTGTATATCCATATAAATGGTATATATGCTCTAGTTTTTTACCTGTAGAAACATCCATGTCCCAAAAGGTACGAAAGAGAATATATGCATATCGTTTACGATATCTTGGGGTATATTTGTCATTTTTCCGATAATTTATATTTATAAAAATTTTGTGTTGAATAGGTTTGTTCTCTTCCGTAGTCCATTTAAAGTTGAGCAAGTTGTCAGCATCCATTGGTAACATTATAAATTATATGGATATAATAATATACAAGTATTAATTCAATTATGTAATATGTGTGACACTCCATCTAGATTGCTTCAAATTACAAATGTCACATCTCTATTTATCATTTCAATTTATTTTTTTAATTCATCAAATGACACAAAGTTCAAATACATTATTAGAAGAAAATGTCACAACCCCTACAAATTTGGCATTGACCTAGCTTATAAAGAACCAGTAAACTTAGCCGCGCTATGCGCGGTGTCTAAAAGTTTTCATTTTTATTTAATTTTTAAATTCAAATAGTTTAGTTAATAAATTTTATCATTTCATTAATACATGAATTAATTTTATCAAAAAATAAATACATGTACGGTCAAATATCTATATTTTTTTGGTTGAATAGTACCTATTATTTTATGTTAGTTATAATATATAATTAAGAATTTATGACTTCATTATCCATTTGAATGAGTTCTCAAAATTAAATATGGTTAACTTTGATGTTTTGTTAAAAATTTAAAGTGAGATTTTTAGTCTTTTAAATTTTTTTAAAAATATCAAAAGAATTAAAATAGTAATAAATTCAAAAACAGACTTAGAAATATGAAAAATTATTCGTAATAGATAAGCTACCTATAATTTGAAGACTTAAAAAAAGTAATTCAATAATTATATATTAAGATATAAAGTTCTCTGTATATTGATTCTTTGAAAGAAAATGGGTGATACATGATTTTAGTTCGGTAAAATAATTTTTAGTGATATAAAGTTAACATAAAAATAATATATTATTGTTAAAATGCATAATAAAATAAGTAATAAATGAACAATTATAGATGAATGATAAAAGGTTTTATGTTAAGATTAAAAAAAACTTATATATCTACTAAAAACTTATAATTAGACTCTTGAATTTTTTCTGAATAAAGTAAACATAAAAAAACTGTTCACAAATAATATGAATATTTATAATTATTAACGATAAATAATATTTTCTTATAATTAAAGTGTAGGATAAAAAGTTAAGTAAATTTTTAGAATCATTATAATGGAGGATGAATGGTTAAGTAATAAGTATATTTAAAATGATTATCTGTATTAATTTTTTCCTTGATAAATTTTCTTCTATAATTCTAAGTTTTATTTTAAATTTATTTCAACGCTATTTTTAGTCTCCCTTTTTTCTTTTATTTTTTTATTTTTTAGTCTTTGCTTATTTAATTCTATTAAGAAAACACAAACAATTAGCATCGTAATTAAGAGAATGAAGTTTGCTCGTCTTTAGTATTTTTACTAATTTATATATATTTTTGTAAAACAGTAACAATTAGCATCAAATCTTAACATAATCAAGTTAGCTTGTCTTAAGCTTTTTATTAATTTAAGCAAAATGTTTAAATGAATTCTCTTAATTAATTTTTATTATATTTTTCATGATTCATATTATATTTAAAATTTAAAAATAATTTCATAATAATTTTGATTATCTCCCGCCGCTAAGCGTATCTACAAATACATTTTAATGTTTTCAAGAATTGTTTTTGTCTTACTTTTAGTAATGATCTTGCTCTTATAATTTCATGCAAAAAAATAATCAATTATTCTCTTTTATATATCTTATTTTGTATCATTCTTATTAGAAGTAAAAATAATTATACAAAGAAGTCTTTGTCGATAGATTTTGCATTACAAGATTAAAGTAGAGGACAATTAAGCTAAACATAGATATATTTGGTTAGAAATATTTTTTGATGTGATTTTAAGATGTCACAAATTTAAACATTAAGTAATTTGGGGTTATGAAGGTATAAAGTTGGAAGTTATAGGTATTACTAATAAGTATTAATTAAGTCTAGAGGTTTTGAAAGATGAAGAGGTGTGAGTTTATGATATAAATTAAATTAAAAATAAATATATAAAAATAAGAGAAAAAGGTAAAAGAAAATGAGATATATTTTTTTAGTAAACAAAAATATGTTTAAGTAAATCCTCCACCATTTTTATGATTTATTTTATTATATGACATATTTTCTTTTTACCTCATTTTAGAAATTTCAAATTATTAAAAGTATCCAAATATGCTTCTAATAATAAACATTATTTTTAGTAATTACTATTATTTTGAACAATATATACTTTTTCTCTTATTTTATATTATAGGAGAGATATCTATTAAGAGAAAAATTAATTAAAAATAAATTTAAAAAGGGACACAGAATTAAAAGGTTAGTCAAAAGGAATAGAAATTTTTTGAAATTATCAAAAAAAAAAAAGTAATCGTACGAATGTTTTAAAATAAAATTAAAAAATATTTAATTTTTTGCTGATTAAATTCTCAAAATTGTGAAATTTTTGGCCTATAAATAATAATTATATATGAATAATATAAAAAATAATGCAACGTTAAAATTATGTATTTTTACCATATCATTGTTATGTGATTGTGAGATACGAAACTATAACAGGAATCGATTTATTTGATTCTTAGCTATATAATATTTGAATTTAATATTTAGTATTTTATTTACTTTATATTGAGATATGATATATTACTTTTTTTATTACTTATATTTATTATATATTTGTATAACATTTTTATAGCTAGTGAGGAGGATGATATTGTTAGACGAAATCAGAAATAAGATATCTTGGCGTTTTTTTCAATTAACTAATTAATCTGATAAGGAACCAATTAACTCTTGTTACATCAGTGGTTTAACCGGAGAACTATAAACAATCCATACAATAATACCAACAAACATACATAAAATTAATTAACTAATCAAGCAAAAATATTTAAAATATACGATTCTTCAAATTTACAAAGTGAATAAAGACAATCAGTGTCAGTAGAAACTACAAGATTAAGAAAAAAAATCTCAAAAAACTACAAAGAGAAGCAAAAAAAATAAAAAATGAACAAATTATTTTTTCTATAAAAGAATCATGATTTGTATCATCAACAACTCAACCTAATAATATCAAATATATATGTAATTACAACAGAACAAAGTGATAATAATAATTAGACATATTAAATCATTTTACCTCACAAAATCAAAATATGCAAAATATATAACATTTTTCATTATACATCCCTCTCCTGCAAAAATCAGATCAAAGAAGACAAAAAAAAAATTAACAAATCAAAGGTATAAAAAATGAAGAATAAGGAAAATAAAAATAAAATAACGATCATGGAATATCTCAAAGTGGGTTTTTATAGGTGTAATATTTAGGAGTTATAATTTTTATATTAAATATTTTGAAGGTTATGAATATGAAAGGTTAGGAGTTAGGAGGTGTAATGCTCATTAACTAATTTATTAATAGCAATATATATATATATACACATAATATTATTGTGTAAAAAGAAATAATCTAAAAAGACCTTTTTTTAAAAATAAAAATATATATTTTTCTCACCATTGAGGCATGCCACATAGGCTGATTGAAGATCCTCATTTATATATATATATTGATTTTATGTTACTCTTTTTTTTTTTTTTAGGTTTCAAAATTGATTTCACCGCTAGTATAATTCAATCTCAAAAATTAGTTCGGGAAGGGAAGATTATCCAAAATTACTCGTAAAATAAATTCCTCCTACATTTACGACTGAATCTAGAACGTGAACAATCTTATATGAAGTGCAACATCGATAGATCAATAATTGTAAAGTGTGATACTCATTTCATTAAAAAACTTAAATTATTTGATAAAACATAATTTTATTATTTAAATATAATTTTAATATCGATTGACCAATAAAGAAAATTGCTAAATTTTTACATAATCAATCAATAAATCATAACACTTTATTCGATTTATTTTTGAAGGTGCTACAACTAATAAACTAAAAGAAAAACCCAAACAACATGAAGAGGGGTGTCTATAATTTTTTTAATAAAATTAGAAAAGGGTATATCCTATAATTTTATTCAAATGTGTTTTTTATATTTCTTTTTTTTTTCTCCGTTTTTAATTGCTAACCATATATGTAAACATTTCAAAATTGAAAAGTCAAAACTCTTCATTGGTGATTATTAGGGTTTGTTGGTTGGGGAAGATTAACTGAGCCCTTTAAGCTCAGCTCAAGAGAGAGAAAGAGAGAGGAGAGAGAAGCCTCTAACCTAACAAATTCTCAAGATTCATATGAAGGCAAATCAAGTAACATTTGGGGGCATTTAAAGAACAAATTGTTTTGAGCTCTTAAGTTTTTTATTTGCTTGTTTGTGATTTTATATGGATTTCGTCATCTTGGTGTTTGCTTCCTGCAATTATTATTCATAAAGGTGCGATCTTTGAACCCTTCTTGTTTGTTTTTGTAATGGGTAGTTGCTTAAAGCTCTGATCTTTTTCATTTTTTATTGAAAATCGTTTAGTTTGTGTGATTATTGTGTTTGTTGTTCTCTTGGAGTTTGCATATACCTCCACGAGGTAGTGATAAAGGCCTAGTACACTCTATCCTCTCCAGATTTCATTAGATATGTTGTCGTTTTATAAAAGTGTGAAGTTTTGATCCCTTTATATATGTTTGTGTTTGCTTTGATTTTCGACGTCCATATGGTATAGGGTGATGTCTTTCTTATGTTTAACCTCTGCCTATATGAGCTTCACATTGCTGGGGTGAGATGTGTTCCTAAATTCTTGAGTATTGGAATGAAACATGCCCAAATAGAACGGATATACGAGATTTATATAAGTGATCCAACAAGATTAAGTTTAGAGAGAGTTTTGTTGGCTATTGGTGGTGTGGAAGTGTATTATTTGCGTTGATCGAGGACGTGGATATTTGGGATTGACCACACTTATGTTGAGTTTCTTAGTAGTGGGAATGGCAATGAGTTGTAGGTGGATTTAGATATGGATCTTGGATTTCTATCAAAGAAAGTATTTATGGGAATAAATCAAGTTGAACCTGAATAGAGTGGTGTAGACATATCATGTATATAACCAATTCCAACTAATTTGGAATTGGGTTTATCTGATAATATTATGGTTCTTTATTCTTTTCTATGAATGGGCTATAGCTTTGGATGATTAAGCAATAGTTTCTTCATAATCTTTTTATTTAATTTAGTTGGTTTAGTATTTGTGTGGCTCTTCTTGATTAGTTTTAACTTAAAAATGAGATCAAATGATACTCTTCCGAACATAAACTACATATGCAATAATGTTTAATACTACTATTGAGTACAATTAATTAACCAAAATACTCATGGTTTCTTTCTCATAATGTTCTCCTTCATCTTCAGTAGGTGTCTGGATTCTCGAAGTTATATTGGAGAAGGGGGGTAGTGCATGAGTTGATGCTTGTTACTAAATGTACTGATCGTTATGATAGTTTTTGTGTATAGTAGTGGTTGTTGTGTTTTATCCTATAAAGAGGTGCAAGCTAATCAGCTGTGGTTAATAAGCCGATATGCCGAGTAACTATCTTTTTAGATTAAGCCGGGCAGCTAGACAGGGACTCCAGAAATCCATATCTGGGAAAGAAAGTGGGCTCCAGGATTCTGTTGACATTTTGGTTGCCCAAGGGAGATTGTTGTTTGGCAATTCAAAGTGCTTCTATTCAGTACCATTTGCAAGACCAGCTGACCTGAATGTGCTTGTCCGGCCTGGAACCTTAGCTGCCGCACAGGCGAATTTGCACGTAGCAAACCAGAAAAAGAATATTTCTGTAGTTGGAGCTATTTCTCGTGCAGTTTCAATTCCTTCTGTGTCAGGACCAGCATTTCACATCTGTGGCTATCACATTGATCGCGTGATATCGGACCCGGGTAAAAGTTTGTCTGACAGCGACTCTCACAAAGCACCTATGGAAATCTGTGGTTCTCGAACTTGTCCTCCTGGCTGTTCCTCAAGCAAAATGACTTCAAGACATCTCAATGGTGTTCTTTCTGTAAATAATCCTATTACCTCTTATAGCAATAAAAGCTTTGATAATTGTAGAAAAGCCAGCATGAGTTTGAGAAACAACAATCAGCCCAACAACTTTTTACTTTATGGATATTTCGCATACAATGTGGCAAAGAGACGGGGAAATTCTAATCTATATGAAGGCTTTGGTTTGATGGGGTTCCATACTTCATCAACTGCTTCTTCTTCTACTGGCACTGCTCATGATGTGTCATTTGGTAGCTCTACGTGTGGGGTGCAGCTCTCAAGTTCAGCAGATTCATCTGAACAGTATGCTTCCTTTCATAACTTTCTATTCTTATTCACCCTTGTATAGCTGAAATACAGGGAATTCATGTCATTTCATACAATACAAAAAAAAAAAAAAAAGAAATATGCAAACTACATATGTGGAAGTGAAGGAAATATTATTGACTTGAACACCATCCTCAGTTTAGAAACTTAAAACATCTTCTTGTTAAATAAATTTAACGAAATTGGCATGAGTAGTGCTTAAATTTTCGAAAGTATTAGAAGTCCTTAGAATGTAGTGTTATATCCATAGTTTATACCAGAAGAAAATTTAAGAACTCTAAGGGTTGAGAAAATTTGCTACCTTATGAAATTTTGCGCCTGAAGTAGATTAAGAATTGAAAGAAGTCATGTGCTAGGTTGCGTCGGTTGGGATAATATTTTCTTTTATTTGCCTGTGCTTCAAAACCATATTTGCCAATATCACAATCTGGAAACTAAAAAAGAAAACACAAAAATGACTTGAGAAGTATTTATTATTAGAACTTAGATGCTCCTCAACTATCTTTGGTTGAGGCATCGTTGTTAGCGCTGTCTGTTATGAGAAAATATTAGATGCTTAATACAATTTGTCTACCACCATGAGAAAGCTACTAGCTAATTTCAAAGGTGGAACTTGAGTAAAAAAGTACTATGTAAAAGTTAAAATCGTCCTGAAAGTTTCTCAAGGCAAGCTACTGTGAGGAAAAAAAAACAAATTTCAAAGCTTTTGACAAGCTTGTCTCTTGTTCGAAACCTTTCTTTGAGCTGGCATCCATCTCTGGTGGAAGATCAGTTGGATTTTTATATCATATCCCACTTATTTGTATAGAGGAAAGTGTGGCTTACCTAATACCTTTTGCTATAGAGTACCAATATTTTTGCGTAGTCATTATGTAGATCTTGAACATTTTGTATATTCTCTCCTTCATGCTCTGTAGATTGCTTATCAAAAGAATATACTGCATTTACTTTTACATTGAAGTGAGAAGTCTTTCTATTCATTCCTATAGTTGCTTTGGCCCAATTGCAGGAATATCCGCATTGACAGAACCCTGAAACTAAATTCCGGATCATGTTACCTGCCTCATCCTGATAAAGAAGATACTGGTGGAGAGGATGCTCATTTTATTTGCAGTGATGAACAAGCAATTGGTGTAGCTGATGGTGTTGGTGGTTGGGCTGATCTTGGTATTGATGCTGGGAAGTATGCACGAGAGCTAATGTCGAACTCAGTGGCTGCAATTCAAGATGAGCCAAAAGGTTCAGTGGACCCAGCCAGAGTCCTCGATAAAGCTTATACATGCACAAAAGCCAAAGGTTCCTCAACTGCCTGTATAATTGCCCTCACAGATCAGGTACATGTGCAATTCTCAGCCATTTTTGGAGTATGTATACTTTTGAGTTTGGCCATTGTTAGACTTATCATTTTTCTTCTCTTCCCAGGGTCTGCATGCTATCAATTTAGGAGATAGCGGATTCATTGTGGTCAGAGATGGATCTACTGTTTTCAGATCCCCTGTGCAGCAGCATGATTTCAATTTCACGTATCAACTAGAGAGTGGTAATGCTGGTGACTTACCAAGTTCTGGAGAGGTTAGTAATGCCCCATTTTCTATATGTAGAATTTGGTTTAGAGCTTATGTTTATCGGAGTCTGGAAAATTTATTATACTCAAATCAAAGAGTGTTGCCTTTATTCAGTCTTCTATTACAATTTTTCTATGTTATTAGGAGAGCACAGTATTTTGGGTTCAATATTTAAAATTGTTCCTGTACAGTTCCTCGTAATTACTTTTTTTAGTTAAACATAATATGGAGAGATGCATTTCTTCATGGTTAGTCCTCATAGATGTGAATCATGAGAAGTGTACCATGTTTTAGACATATTTTTTCTTTTTCTAGTATTAGCTCAAATTCCCCTCATGGTTCTTGTCCTGTCTTTCTTTTTTCTAGTTGTGACAAATGTCATTTCTTTTCAGTTATCGATCAGAACTTCTTGGTAATGTCTATGGCATCCTGTCTTGTGATCACTGTATTTCTTTTAAAAGGCATTCATCACCCCTCCTAAAAAAAGAAGAGAAAATCCGTTGCTCATTCTTTTATCAGTTGAGCAGAAATTGCAGTATCAACTGCATTGTGTAGTTTGGTTCAGGACTCCAGTTTTTCCTTCAACTGGTTCACTGTGGATGCCTCCAATTCAGTTAGTTATAGCACAATTCTGTCTTAATCTGAATGACTTGCCTGTGCTGCAGGTCTTCAAAATACCAGTGGCACAAGGAGATGTTATAATAGCTGGTACTGATGGGTTGTTTGACAATTTGTACAACAATGATATTAATGCAATCGTCGTTCATGCAACGAGAGCTGGCTTAGGGCCACAGGTGACAGCTCAGAAGATAGCTGCATTAGCTCGGCAAAGAGCACAGGATAAAAACAGGCAGACCCCTTTCTCTTCTGCAGCTCAAGAAGCTGGGTTCCGTTACTATGGAGGGAAGCTGGACGATATAACTGTGGTTGTATCCTACATAAGCAGTGACAGAAACGTATGAGCGCACTCTGTATTTTCGCCACCTCCCCTCCTTTCTTTATTTGCTTACATTTACAAATTTTTTCTTGCTAGACACGACATTCATCACTTCACTTCTCTGGATGTTCTAAATTGTTCTATCATACTTCTACACAAGAAGGCTGTGCCAAACCTTTCTTAACCCACACAGACTCCTTTATTTCTCTCTAAATTTAAACTTTACTACCTGTGAAGAGTGCTGCATTTTGTTTCAATTATCTAAGTCTCTGTTTATAAACATCTCTTCATTCTTATGTTGCGCCTACTCTTCAGTTAAGTTTGTTTTTCTCTCATCTTTTAATGGTTTTCAATACATATAGAAAGTCCTAGTTCAGGTTTCATATTAGTGTTTTACAAAAACTCCCATCATGTTGACTTATCATTTAACATGGCCTCACTTATTAAAGCATTGTTATGAAGCACCTTTTCAACTAGTTCTGTGTTGTATTTCAAACAAAGTAGAAGCTGTAGCTTACTCTCGTGTACGTTTTATAGAAAATGGGGACTGATTTCTCTCTTGTCCGATGATGTGCAGGAAAGATCTAACAGCTTAAAGATGTAGTTAAGAGCTTTGGTTTCTTGCTTTGGATCACTTGGCTTCGGTCTACAGCCTACAGCCTACAGGTTTTAAGCTCCATTTGAAGGGGATGTCAAATCTTTGCTTATATCGTGTGAACCATCTCGAAGATCACTTTTACTTCTGATGTGCTAGCTTTCTGGCAATTTACCTCCTCTTTCCCACTTAATGCATCACACACACAAGCGAAGAAGGTAGATCGCAAACCACTTCCTCCCTCTCTCCCTCCCTCCCGTTAGCGGAAAGATCATATGAGTGCTGATCATGTATATGGAATAGATGTAGACAGAAAAGTGCTTGATTTAGGTATTATCTTTCTGGAGATTGTTGGTTTCCCATAGAATTGCTAGTTAGGACATACAGTAACTTGCAGCATTAAGCTTTCTTCAATTCTTGGAAACCAATTTCTGTTATTTTTTTCCAGTGTAATAGTATTCTTGGACATGATTTTCCCACTGGCTGTAAATAAATGAGTATTTCTCCTTTGTTCCCTATGTTTCATCTATTTTTATTTTCGTTTTCGATTTGTCTAAGACTCGATCTTGATGCTAGTACATACCGATCATTTCGAGATTTAAATGGTATGAACTTTAATTAAAGTAAAATGATTTTTTGATATTATTATCACACTGTTCGATAAACTAAAATTTTGCATTATTAATTTTTTATTTTTTAAAAGCAATCATCTATATGAGTTTTTGGGTGTGTTCGATATTGAAAGTAACATATTTTTCATAAAACAACTTTTTCATATTTGGTAGTTAAACGAAAAATATATAACAATTTTAGATAAACATTATGATAGTGGATATGACGTAGTTGGGATGAGGGTGAGGAGATAGAAAGCAATGAACGTGAAATAAACTATTTAAATAATCTTTAGATCGTATCAGTATCTAAACTTCTAGCTCTGGCTCTCCCTCCTTATAACACAATCTTTTAGTTAAATCTCTACAACAATCATAGTCAAGATAAAATTTTATTGAACTTTTTTGCAAAATTTTCTTTTGAATTCATTACTCAGAAATTCAAGTGGAATAAACGACTTATATTTGCTACTCCATAAAAAAAAGTCTTTCTACTACTTGACTTTTAACCTTTTATTTTTTCTATCTATGTTGGAAAATGAGACTTTAAATCATCTCAAGAATCAATTAAATACCACAAAATTTCAACTTTTTATGTGTGAAATTTTGCAGCTAAAATTTTATAGAACTCCAAATGGGGACTCCAAGTTCAAGAATTGGTGCAGCAATTGTAATAGGTGTTGTTGTTGGTTGTGTTTTTGCTTTCTTTTATCCATGTGGATTCTTTTCTCCTAATCCACCACCTAAATCTCATCCTTTGTTTAAATATGATGTTTTGGTAAGTCACTCTACACTAATTTCTCTGTTATTCGATACACTAAGTTCTCGTTATACGTGGAATTTGAGAAAGAGTATGACCATAAGGGTCTATTGTACCTTATTACGTAAGAGACTGTTTTCACAACTCGAAATAAGTTTTTCTTTTGACCATGTTCTTTTCATGTCTTTTAATTATTGTGAGTTATAGTGTTTTTCTCTTTGTTTTTAAATATGTAAATTTACCCTTCGGATGTCCCGGTGTTTTGCCTTTGGGACTTTCATGTTGGAGATCCCTTGCCAATGAAAGCGAGGGGTTTGCCTTCTGGGTTGAGCTCGTCGCACCGGACTTGCCTAGTGCGGGTTACCTCTCTTCCGTGGTGTGCGAGCTATAGCACAGGAGCAGAAGTTTTACCCCGTGCGCATCTAAAGAGTAGCGGCTGCGGAACTTTAACTCTCGAAATGTAACTGGTGTCACATAAACTGGGATAGAGGTTGGAGGGAGTGCTTATATTACATCAGATGCTTATTATTATCTCCTTTTTTTGTTGTTGAGGTGGGATATGGGATGCAGAGTTACAATAAGAGACAGATTATTGAGTATTGTAGTGAAATTGGTCTAAGTAGAGTGGATTAGATATAGATGATAAGTATAATCGAATCTGAGTCGTTTAGGTTGAGGTCTTGTTCATCGATTGATTCATGCAATGATATGTGATTAGGTGTCGACAGTAAGAGTTGAGGAGATTTTCGTTATGATGCTATCTCGAGCAATGGTAAAGTTGTCTTCATGTAACCTTATAGGGTTTGGTTTCGAGATATTGAATCAGCCAGTAATGCTTGTATTTGCATTGACCTTGTTAGGGCGCGGACCTTCCCTGGTTCCTTGTGTGAGCTTGGGATGATTCATCCACCGAGCTATCTTTTTTATTGACGGTGTATGCATTCAGCCCCGTTCTCATTCTCTGAAAGATAGGGCATTTAGGCATTATCTGTATATTGCTACATATTGGCGATAAACACTCCGTGACTAGTGTCTTTACTACATGTGACATTTGGTATAACGGCCAAAATGTCGTTTGATCAGTGTTGAAGTCTTCTCTATGTATGTATGTTTTAACTTGTGAGAACTAATTTACAGGTCGAGTCATGGTCGAATGAATCCATGGAGTGGATGAACATGTTGAGATCAGACATTAGGATGTTATCGGAGAAGAATGCAGAGCTGCAGAAGTAAAAGAGCTAAAGAAAAGCTTCAGATAGCCGAGCAGGAAAAAGGCCGTGCACAGGAGCAACTTGCATTGTTAGGTAGTCAAGAGTACGAGAACTAACCGTCCTGTCCTTCCAGACGAATCAGTGAACCCGAGACTAGCTAAGATATTGACAAAGGTTGCAGTAGGGAAAGAGGTCATTGTTGTACTTGCCTATTCAAAATGTGAAATCCATGCTGGAAATGTGGTTAACCAACGCAAAAAGGGCGGGTTATACCAAATTATCTGGTCGTTGCATTGGATGATGACGTTGTAGATCTCTGTAATGAAAACGGGGTCTTTGCTTACAAGAGAGACCCTGATGAGACTGAGAGAGTTCTTGCAGCTTGGTTACAGTGTCCTTTTGATCATCTATACCGCGATTCAGACGTGGAGATCATGTCCGATGGTCACAACAGCATGACAGCTTATGGATACAACGACGTTTCTGGTGAACCTGATATGGGTTGGGCTCGATACACTCATACAATGAGGATATAGGCTTATAGTTCTGGTTTCTTCTATATCCGTCCAACGATTCCTGCAATTGATCTCTTGGATCGCGTTGCTAACAGGCTCACTCAGGAGCCAAATGCTTGGGACCAGGTTGTTTTCAATGAAGAGTTAGCCTTTCCATCGCACCCCGAGTACATTGGACTCTATGCTTCTAGGAGAGTAATGGATTTCTACTTGTTGATGAATAGCAAGATCATACGAAAAGATTCGAATTTGAAGAAGTTGAAGTTAGTTGCAGTTCATATAAATTACCATCCAGATAAGCTTTATAGAATGAAAGAAGTTGTTGAATACTATGTTTATAGCAAACAAGATGCTTTGTATGCATTCCCAGATGGTTCAGATTGATAGCTACTTTTATTTTAAACGAATGACGGTGATGTCCGAACCAACATACGTGCACCTGGACTATTTCACTCGGTACCTACTACCTTTTCTTTTTCTTGTAATATCAATGTGTTATATCAAGTTTGTCACTTACCTACTCTTGGCGGATGTTGAACACTAGTATCAACTTCATCTGAATCTAATACTTTCGATGCACATGTATTGATATAACCATTTATAAAAAATTTTTTTGCAAATGTGCACCTGGATATTCCACTCGGTACCTACTACCTTTTCTTTTTCTTGTAATATCAATGTGTTATATCAAGTTTGTCACTTACCTACTTGTGGCGGATGTTAGAACACTAGTATCAGCTTCATATAATACTTTCGATGCACATGTATTGGTGTAAACATTTATAAAAAATTTTTGCAAACAAATGGTATATATATAAATTCGTAACTTCAAAAAAAAAAAAAGGTTAAATACTAAAAACTTTTAAAGTTAAACCTACAAAAGTCAAATCCTGAATCTGACTCTGGTTAGTCTAGTAATACAACATAGACCAAAAGCCATCAAAGTCATACCACTAAACTAAACCTTCACTTATTAACGGAAAAAGATTTACTATTACCCGGTAACTTAAAATCGTGAATCTATCTCTGTCTACTTTGCAACAAAAGTAACAGAATCTTCTCGAGAAACCGGAGTTTCGGGATTTACGAAACTGACATCATCAACATTTGAATTTTCACCATTATTGCTATTATTAGTGTCGGGAAGCTTAAAAAACAGGTAAAAATGAGATCCATCTTTTACCCCATAATCCACAAGGAAATTTCGTCATCATTCAACATGATCGATTCTCCATGTCCCGTATCCAACATGAGAATCAAACGATTCTCTGGAAGGTTCTCTTGTCTACTTATTTCTTTTTTCAAATTCGCCACAGATTCATCTTTAGCTACTCGAATATGGAATAACGTCCCTGTTAATATTTGTATCACTCGATTCATTTTCTTTTGATTTTCATTTCGAATGATTGTTTGAGAGATTAAAAATAAAGAATGAAAAAAAGAATCATAGAGATTGCATGGTTTAAGAAGTTTGTTGCATTTGCATTACCTAAAAAATAGGTAGTTGGTTTAATTTGAGTTTAATATATATTTGTGAAAGGCAAGAAGTGTTTATTATTTGAGTAAAAATTGATTCAAAATTGATAAATTAAATCAAACTGATAAAATAAATTAATTTTATTGGGGTTTGATTTTATTTGGTTTTATATCCTTTTTTAAAAAAAATAAATTAATTGAACTGATTTGATATTGATTTGAATTTTTAGATTTTTGTTTGTCATTTATATACTTGAATATTAATATACTTTTGTAGAGTACAATAAAACATTTCGAATAATGCATCTAGTAATGACATGATAAAGAATATCACACTTTAATTTTTTTTTTTATATAAAATTTACTTTAAAGAGAAAATGATTCTAATATAATTTTCATAGTCACCACAAAAGTGTGCATAGTGAAATAATGCCCCTTTAATATTTTCATTACTAAATTCATTTTCTTTCATTTTGTTCATGGAAACTATTTTTAAATAATTATATAAAATTATTTGTCATTTCTAAAGTTTGGAATAAATATAATTATTATTTTTCATTTATTCTTGAAATAAATCACAACGAACCTAAAAATCTTAATTAGTTATTCTTTTTTATTTATCGTTTTTCTTAGTTTCTCTCTGAACGTAATTTATATTTATTTTTTAAAAGAAAACACAATCATGATAAGTTGTATGACGTTGATTATTGAGCCTAATATTGATAATTTTTAAATCTTACCTTATCTAAATAATAGTATTAACATCTACATACATTTTTTGACTACAATATTTGTTGTTGGCATGCCTTTGTTGTTCTTGGTCATAAATATTATTGTTGAAATAGTTTGTTATATTTACACACTAAATTATCTGTAATTATCGGAGAAGTTTGTTATAACTGTTTTAAGGTATTAAAAATTGATTCAAATGAAAAATTCAAATCAAACCGGTTGAATATACTAATTTGATTTTTAAAATTTAAAATTAATTTTTTTATTGTGATATTATAATTTTTTTTTGTATTTACTTAAAAAAACATTTTTGCACGAACATAATTGAAAAATAAATTTGATCATCAAAGTAATAAATTCAAACAATTTTTTGAATTAAAAAAGACAATAAAAAAACATGTGAAGTAGATCAAATTTACCTCTTAACTTTGTGAAAAGACGAAATATTTTATATAAAATTTAAAAATTAAATCTAAAAAAGCTATTTTTTTCACTTTCGACATCCAAAACAGATATATATGTTTTACTTGTTTTACAATAATGATATTTATGAGTTACTTTTCTAACGTACTCTAAATCACAAAATTAAAGAGTATGTTATGTCCATTTCCTATTATTGTTTTATTTGAATTGGTTTAACGAAAAATTCACCTACATTGATTGTCTAAACTCACGTTTTATTTGACAAGTAAATATATACTTTACTAATTGATATTTATTTGCTAATAAATAATCATTTCTACATGACCTATCTAAAAATATTTCAGGTTATTTCAAGATCAACTTTAATAAAGCACAATCAATGTATTTGTGCATATATCAATTTCATTTATTCGGTGTATCAGTGCAATATATGGTGTAGTTGTGCATATAGTCACAATTAATTACGATGACTTGAATTTAATTTTCAATAAAAAAAATATTTGATGATTTCTTCGTCTGTTTAATTTTGATGAATAAAATTATCATATATTGTCATCGTTAAAATATAATAAATGTATAATAAATCTAGTCGAACTCTGTGTAAGCTAGCACATCGAGTAAGTTACCAATTTGATTTTATTAATTTTTCACTATATATTATTTATAATTTCTAGATTTTTGTTTGTCACCATATATTTTCCCAATTGATTACAACAAGTTAAATTAGCTAAAAAAAAAAGTTAATGATCTATCACACAGTTCTTTTTGATTTATCATTAATCTATTTATTTTAGTTTTTATTCATCATAATATTTGATATTAATATTAGTATACTTTATAGATTATACACAAATATTTCATAATATTCGATATTATACTAGTATACTTTATAGATTATACACAAATATTTCACATAATGTATCTGTTAATGACATAACAAAGAATATCACACATTCAAAAAATTGTGAAATTGTTTTAAAAGAAAATGTTTCTACTTTAATTTACATATTTATGACAGGTTCTATGTTTCCTTTTAAGAAAAATATAAAATTAATTTTGATGATATCAATTTCAGTTATTTTTGAAGTTCATTGAAATTTAAATATCTTCTAAAAATAAGTTTAGATCAACATCGTAACTAATATTAAAATTAATTATATTTCTAATTAAGAAATATTATATTTCTAATTAAGAAATTAGAAGTTTCAAATTTCTTAAATCAATGTAAAAATAAAATTTGCATAAAACATTTCATACATGTACAATTTCGAATTCCACAAAACATTTATTGGAATGATTCTACTTCATCCAAATAATGTTTGGTTCATGATCCAAAAGATTAAAAATTAGTAAATTATGTTATCTTTACCTTCTATTATCTAATATTTTTACTTTTTTCAATGAATCATTCGATTAATTTTTATCGCACTTTATATCGTCATGATGTGTAGTGAATTGATGATAAAAATTGTAAATGAATGTTTTTTTATTATTACTCTGTATTTTCTTAAATAAAATAAAATCAGATTTCAATTCTACCACAAAAAGAGATTAATAAAATAGGAAAATTAAAGCTAACAAAATATTTAGGTTTTATAGAATTATCACTACAAAATGTATATATAAAATAGTTTTTTTCCCCAATAATATTCATGAAAATTTTATAACAATTCCTAACAAATGAGGGCTTATTTTCACTTCTCAATAATATTTTCATTATTTAATTATTTCAATTTTCTTATATTTTCCTTTTTAAAAAACATATTCAATTTTTTTTCATATCTACCCCTTCTTTAGATGAGATTGTTAAATACTTGACATTCTTTTATAAGAATATTTTTTTAAAAAAAAAGAATGACAAAACTATTTACATGTCTAAAGAAAAAAAAAAGAGAAGATATTTGTACTTTACTGTTGTAACGTAGATCTTGTTGATATTTAACCTTTTTTTTTTGTTTTTTTCATTATCAAGACAGTGACTAAACTTTAAGGATAGACATATTGCAGATATTTTTCTTTTCTTAAGTTAGTGGAAAATAATGAGTAAAAAAATAAAATAACAAAGCTAATCATGAAACTTTTCCCAAAAATAAATTTATAAATCCATTCATTACTTTTTTTAAAAGACTAACTCGGTAATCAATTAAATAGTCGAAGATTTATTATAAACGATCTCTCTATTTTTATGGTAGGAATAAAATTTGTGTACGTTCTATCCTCCTCAAACTCAACTTATAATATAACACTGTGTATGTATATTGTTTTTGTTGTTTGTTGGATAATCAACCAAATAATCGAGCGTGTATCGAAAACAATCGATCTTTCTGTCTCTCAAAATAGGAATAACACTTGTGTATACTCTATTCTTTTCAATCTCCAGACCCTTTTGATTATATTACACTGGGTATATTGTTATTGTTATTTGTTGGGTAATCAACCAAATAGTCGAGAGTCTATCAAAAAACTTCTCTCTACATTACAAAATCTACTTGCGAAATTATACTAAATATATCATTATTTTTGAATAATCAATCAAAAGAAATTTTAACCAAAAAAAGAAAAAGTTTAGTTAAATTATAGATAATATTTCAAGTTTAAATAAATGGTAGTAGAATCTAACGTCTTTAAACTTTATAATTTTGTCTAAATTGCATTGATTTAGCATCTTTTCAAAAGGAAACATAAACTTCACTAAATTACAACCATAATAATTTCTTTAACAAGTTATAATCGACTATACTTATAACTATAAAAAAATTATCTATATTTCATTTTTGGTTAAGTTTACATTAATTTTAAGAATACTTAGATACTTCGAAATAACTTATTATACTATAACAATTAATAAAAAAAATTGATTTTATTATTTTATTTTGTTTTAATAGTATATAATTCCAAATATGCCTACTTTTCTTTTTTAGTCCTTTTTTTCTTTTGCTCTTGTCATTTCACAAGCTTCAACTTAGCTTGTCCTTTACTCAATTGTAACTTTGCTTTGTCTGATTTAACTTTATTCCAGCTGCAGTAAAAAAACAACAGGAAAAGAAAAAGTATAAAAACAAGTTTGTTTTTTTTTAAATAATATATGTTAAATTATCGAAAATATTTTTTTAAAATGATTATTTTCTATTGAAAGTGATTATCGATAACAGTAATGTGTACACAGACATAATCATTATCTGGCTAGTGGCTTGCTATTTTGGGAGTTAGGGAGATTATCTTTGATAGATTCGTAGTTCAAGAAAAAACACAACAAAATCATTTCGAAAAAGAAATAGCAGAAGTGAGAAAGCCTCAAATATTTAAAATAGAACAATAAAGTAAATCGAAAGTCAAAAGTATTAAGTAACTAATGGTTTCATTAAACTTAATCATTTTCAACGTGTAATTCTAAATAATATCATAAAATATATTATTCTCAAACTTCAATTAGAAATTGTTTGGTTGTTAATTATTCATGTATTAATTATTTTGATTTTTACTTTGCAAAATAAAACATAATTTTACTCATAACTTAATTATAATTCTAATATATAAATAATTCATTTTTTTTTACCAACAATCAAATCAAGCAGAAGATGCATAAAAGTCTTCTCAGCCATAGAAGGGATGGTATATAAGGAATAAACATGCTTTGAGTGAAAAAAATAAAATTTTTTGAGAAATTCTTATCTTTAATATATTAAAAAAAATCTTTGATTGATTCATACTATTCTTCGTCTTGATTGTAAAACACCTATTCACACCATAATAATGATACACAACTTTGGACATAACTAGCGATCTAATAACCTAACACCCCACCTCATATTCAAGATCCGACATCTAAAGCATAGAAAATTTAATACGGAAGCACCTAACAAGTAATTGGTAAATGATAATTGAGATCAACATAGTTATGATATCATATAAAGAAATGAATTTTGATTTTAACTTAAACCAAAAGCTCGCAATCTAAAATTATATATAAAAACTATCATTTTTTTCCGTACAATATGAAACTCCCCAAAACATAAGGGGAAACAAGAAGTCCCAAATTCTAACACAAGCTATAAATTTGGATCTACCGAATGACAAGAATACATAGAATAAATAAAGTTGGGTGAGAAATGACCCTATTAAGTATAGGCCCTCTCATCTTTGAAAAAGCCATATATGCACACACAAATTGAGTAAAATACCATTTTAAAAAATATTTTCGAAATAATATAATAATTTTTTACTTAGATTAGATGAAGAACTCGAAAGAAAAAATTTGATCACAATTTTTAAAAGATATTTCAATATATTAATCATGTAATTCATAGTTCTTTTTCTCAAACTATTTAAATACTCGAAGATTCTATCTAATCATTTGATCATGAATTTTCTCATTTTTCTATAAAGTTGAATTTTGAAAATCATATTTCTATAGAATTTTTGAAAAATTTCTTAACTTGCTTTTACAAAATTTGAAAAACATTCGAAAATTATTCACCCTTTCATTTCAGATCGATTATTAAATAATTATTTCAATTTAATATTCATGATCAAACACAACCTCGAAATCTAATAAATATCTTTTTTATTTTATTTTTCTCAAATTTTACAATTTTCGTGACCAAGCTAGTCTATTCGCCATATAAAATAGAATAGAGGAATGAACTATCATGTTTTATATCCACAAGCTTTCCACAAGGAATCGTCTTTATCAGAAAACACTTTATCCCTAATTTAAGACCTTTTGATGCGAATATGAATTTGGTTGGGCATCAATATAAATATCGAATACTGAATCAGGAAAAGAAAAAAATTCTCACATTAAAAAAAATAAAAAGATCTGTAAAAAATGTTTTTTTTTGTTTGTTCCATTAATCAAAACTCATATTAGAAAATTTTAAGAAAAAAAAAAGTTGAGACAGAGGGAGAGAGACTTGTGTGGGCGTGTGTGTCCCCCTTCCCTTCTGTCAGTTTCTGCTTTAGCTTCAGAAAATCTGTGGTTTCTCCATTTTTTTTAACTTGTTAGCAAATTATACTAAACACTTGTTTGCTCAAACAACATTTTCTTGAAGTTTAATTTTACTGGGGTTTTTATTTTTCTCTTTTTTTATCATTTGTATGTGTTAACAACACTTGGACAGAGACACAATTAGTCTCATTTCAAGGGTGATCTGTCTTCACAGAAGAATTGTTTGTGTATACATGCTCAGAGAAAGCTAAAAAGCTGCTGTCTTTGCAATCTTTTTTTTACTAATGTCTATATGTAAGTCTTTCTTCTTCTTGAATTTTTTGTTGTTGTTTCTTGAAAAAGCTTTCCCTTTGTTGTTGTTGTTGTGTGTAAAGATTGGATCTTTTTCACTTAATTCTTGGCTAAAGTTTGTGTTTGTTCAAGAATTGCTTTAAAGTTTCAATCTTGCTGCAAGATCTGATTGTATAGCTGGTATTTTTACAAGTTTTGATATGCTAATTTAGCCTGATTGCTTTGGTTTCCTTTTTTTCTTTCATTAGGTTTTCCATAAATATGCAAATTGTGTGTTGAATGAGAAATTTTTGGTGGTTTCCTTATGTGTGTATGGGGAAAATAGCATTTTAAGACATGGGGTTTGGATGAAAAGTTTGAAAGAATGAGTTTTTGTTGTAAAACCTATGAATTTAAGTAGTTGAGTTAGAGAAATAGGTTGTGCTTTGAGGGGTAAAGTAGGAAATGTAATTAGCTTCGACGTGGCGGCGATTACATGTCTCTAGAGAGGTAGTAGTTGGTTTTTGTTGAATTAGTAGTAATTGATTCTGCTTGGCACATCTGGAGCAAAATAGAGTTATGTGTTTCTATGGATGTTGACAATTGCGTAATGATTGACATTTGATTCAATCTGTTTACGTTCCTTGCTTTTGACTTGGACTTCGAATCCTCTACCCCGAGGTAAGGATGTTATTTAACTCTTTTTTGTTGGAAATAAGTAGGTAAGAGATGTTGTTATTAGTCTTTTAATGTCCTTTGTGAACGATCATTACTTTTTTGTTTTCGCATTTTCTATTTGACATCTATATTTAGCAGTTTGTTTGGTTTCTTGAATTTATATTCATCTTTTGAACCAGGTTTATTTCGCTATCCAAGAAAGGATGTGAGCGAAAGTTTTCTTATAAAATTTACGTAGATCCTAAGCGTAAAGCATGTACATTTATGAGAAATGAATAATTAAGAAGTTAACAGATTTTCTATTGAAACCATTAGCGAGATCGTTAGAGCTGAAGAAGAGTCAACTTAGTTTCCTTTTCACAACTGAGTTGAATTTGACTTTATGGTTCAAGGTAGTAATGGTTTGACTAGGGAATCCGCAGCCGCTATCCTTTGGGTGCGCGCATAGGGTAAACCCCGAACAGAAAGTGTTTTCTTATGCGTATCTCTTCGTATTTATTGCTGCCAGATATTCAATTGTGCATATATGTTTCTAAATTAGCAAATTTATCCCTTATATTGGCCGATGAATAGATATTGTATTTATCCCTTGAAATGAACTTTGACTTTTTCTTTAAACTACAAGTAGATTAAAGAAAAAGACATTACTGGATGCACGCGACAGATTATAGTATACATTAGTGGTTCTCCACTCATACATATAGTGGACTTCTCTTTGAAGTTGAAAGAGACAGATATCCTATTTCTATTCTTTTCGTCCCTTTCATCATCTTTCTCCCTTCTGAAGTTTCATTCTTATATTCCTTCTAGGAAATTTCCTTGGCGTTGATTACCGTCATTTACCCCCTTCCGCAAGCACTTAATCTATTGTTGAACATTTTAAGGTTCGTTGAATACCGACATTTACCCCCTTCGGTCGAGCACTTAATTGATTATTGAAGATTTCAAGGTTGAGAAGTTAGAGTAGGGGCTATTTCACTAGGAAAGCTGCACAAGCAGATTACTCTATATTCTCAAAGGGTCAAACGGGGTATCACGGACCAGCTAACTTGATAAGTGAAATACGCTGTTATCAAAAGAACACTTCTATACCTTACTGCAAAAAGGAAATTGAGTTTCCATATTGCATGATCTAGTGTGAAGTTGGATAGAGAACGTAGTTTGGAAGGCAAGGCATATAATGCGGATGATGATCTCATGTTCATCAAAGTTTTTTTTTTGAGGGACGGAGTAGAATGTCATCGAGCAAACGGTTCATAGTTTAGATCATCTCTCTGGTTCTCTACCTTCTTATAGAATGTATCATTAAATCTCTTGTAAGCCTTATTCAGTTATAGTGCTAATCAACAACGCGTGCTCCATTGGGTTTTGCTGATGATCACGCTTCTTCTCAAGTCTCCCTACATTGTACTCGAAGTTGTTTAGATCAGGAAAGAAATATCACGGCAGTATAATGTCAGTGTAAGGCCAAAACTTTACCTGTATAGTTTAAAATTTTGTTTCCTGGCTATCGGTGCTAAGGCACGTGATATAGCTTAGTACAATAAACCAATTATGGTATAAAATGAGAACTATAACTTGTAAAATCTGTAGGAAGCTAGTAATCCAATGGTCAACTAGTATGAGTTTTATTAGGTGACGGAAGTCATTTTTTTGGGGCTTGTTTTAGTGATAAATGATATGTCTATAGTATCGGAGATAAAGCACACGTGTTGTAAAGCATTTCACCGATATTATTACATGCCTAACATTATCTAGTGCAGGATTTTCACATTCAGTATACGATCATATTGAAATATTGTGATCAAACAGCCATGATTATTGATCTTTCTGTGGTTTCACTTCCTTATTTTCTCGTTCTCTGTTTGTTCTTTACTTTATTTTATTCTGATTTTTCATTTTTTTACGAGTTTCATTTTTCGGGTTTCTGGATTCTTAAAGTCCTGAAGTTTCCTTGTGCTGCTTGGTTCATGCAGAGATCAAGAGGCCTGTGGGCCTTGAGTGAACCTTAATTTCAGTAGTGAAAGGAAAATGACCACAAAACCAAAGAAAGGATGGAAATCAATTTCGTCTCTCAATTTGAAGACCAAATCAGCAGCACATTTTTGTTTGCTCCCCAAATCAAAGTCGGATCGATATGGTCCTGGTGACACACCTGTTTATCTCAACGTGTATGACTTGACTCCTATGAACGGCTATGTATATTGGGTTGGCCTTGGTATTTTTCATTCTGGTGTGGAAGGTACAGTCTCGTTTGATTTTCCATCTTACCTTTTTTGTTATTCACGGCTAGTTGTTTGTGGATGTACACATGCGATATCCATTTTTTGATATCGATATGTTGCTTATATATTGCTTTTCCTAGTTCTGTTTGATCTAATATACTGCGGTACGTTTCATCACCGGATGAATTAGTTTGTCTATCTTGACTTTTGTTTTAGCTAATTAGCTGAAGTCTTGCGTTCAGATTCAGAACCGAAACTTGTATCTTGGATATATCCATGTAGAATCCAACCTGTAAATGTGGCTTATTTAATTCAAGAACAGATAGACGCATTTAATTAGTATCGGTAGTCTAGCTTAAAGTGGGAAGTCTAATTCAAGTCTGAAGTTAGTCGAACATAAGTCAACTTTGCTTTCCGTTCTTCGGTCTTAAAGATGTAGACAACGGTCTTATATTTGAGGGATTGGAAAGTTATGGAGTGTGTAACAAATATATTAGTTTTCCACATTTTGGTTATTCCAAATTCGTTCATTTACAGAATATATTAAAGAAGTCTTTTCTGCATCTATTTTTTACTTCTATTTTGGTTAATCCCCTTAAGAAAGCCTTATATGGGACATTCCGACAGGGGAATCCCGAAGAAGTGTTAACGGTTGACCATTGCATCTTATAGTTTTATGAGAAGTAGGAAGCTATATGTGAAACTTAACGTGGAGATTAGTTGTATTACTATTTGCCGCCTCATATTTTTGTACGTTCAGTGAAACTGACCCATACTTTACAGTTCATGGTGTAGAATATGCATTTGGAGCTCATGACTATTCAAGCAGTGGTGTCTTTGAAGTTGAACCACGACAATGCCCGGGGTTCAAGTTTAGGAAGTCCATATTCATTGGGGTTACAAAGTTGGATCCCTGTCAGGTTAGAGAGTTTATCGAACGTCAAGCTGCTAGCTATAATGGTGACACATATCATTTGATTTCGAAGAACTGCAACCATTTTTGCAACGATACATGCTACAAGCTCACCGGGAAAAAGATTCCAAAGTGGGTAAACCGACTTGCAAAATTAGGTAACCCTCTGTCATTCCACCTCTCTTTAATTATCAACAACTACAACTAATAATGCCTACAAGCGTCTGACTCTAGATTTATCTATGGACTCGGTCTCGAAGAACTAAACCTCATAATAATGTGCTTCATAATGACAATCTGATTACGTTCGGTATGGAGGAGATCATTATATGGAAAATGTTTTTCTATTTTTCTATGTTTGGTTGGTCCAAATATTTCCAAAAACATTTTCTCCTGGAAAATAAGTTTCCTACAAATCATGATCTCGTCGTTGGAATAGTAATACAAGTTCCATAAATGACATTCCACGTTGATTGTCTTCTTCCTACCCCCGATCCCCCATCACGCCTCCTCCACCTGCATAAAAGTTCTGAAAAGGAAAACTTTGTCTAGTTATCTCATGGTTTTCGAGCTTATTAAGGATTTTGTATGATATGCCTCCGTAGGTTCATCATTCAACTGCATGCTACCCGAGGCTCTAAAAGTTGCCGCGGTGGAACATGACCCTAATGGACCAGAATATGTTACTGAACGAAGAAGGCTAAGAAGTGCTTTTAGCTGTCTTTCTTCAATCTCAACAAGACAAAGACAGTTATCGACATCTTCGTTATTTCTACAATCACCCTTGAAAGGCTGCTTACCATCATGGGAGTTAAGAAAGTCTAGCAACAGGTCTTTGAAGGAAAGGTAAAAAGATATTAGACACTTTTCAGTGAATTAATCTGTTGGAACAGAAAATGTTATTCTGTAACATGACATGATTTCAGTGTATGTAATATGGTTTTTTTTTTAGCAAAGTTTGTCAACTTATTAGAAGTGAGTTGTTGTATCAAAGATGCTTTGTGGGGCTAGTATTTGATAGTGTCTTTTTTTAGCTAGAAGGATGAAAAAAATTGTGGATTCAAAAAGCATATTGTACATAATGCTTATGCCAATCACAAGGCAAATGTTTATGCATATCACTATGTGAATTCAAATGTTTTGCATGAAAGGAGTATGGCGTAGTGATCAATGAGGTCGATTAAGATTTATGAGGTTTCAGGTTCAAATTTCAGTGGAGATAAACATCGTTAGGTAATTTTTTTTCTCTTGTTTTGTATTAAGGGGTATGGCGTAGTGATCAATGAGGTTGATTAAGATTTATGAGGTTTCAGGTTCAAATTTCAGTATAGATAAACATCGTTAGGTAATTTATTTTCTCTTGTTTTGTATCAAGGGGTATGACATAGTGATCGATGAAGTCGATTAAGATTTATGAGGTTTCAGGTTCGAATTTCGATAGAGATAAACATCGTTAGGTAATTTTTTTCTCTTGTTTTGTATCAAGGGGTATGACATAGTGATCAATGAAGACGATTAAGATTTATGAGCTTCCAGGTTCAAATTCCAGTGGAGATAAAAATCGTTAGGTAATTTTTCTCTTGTTTTGTATCAAGGGGTATGACATAGTGATCAATAAAGTCAATTAAGATTTATGAGGATTTAGGTTCAAATTTTAGTGGAGATAAACATCGTTAGGTAATTTTTTTCTCTTGTTTTGTATCAAGGGGTATGACATAGTGATCAACGAAGTCGATTATGATTTATGAGGTTTCAGGTTCAAATTTCAGCAGAAATAAAAATCGTTATGCAATTTTTTTCTCATATGTCCTAGTTGTGTGTAGAGATTCTTTCGAACTAAGCCTATCGGACCGGGTTGACCCACCAAATAAGGCCTAGAAGAAAAAATTGGGCCTGGGCCGGGGCGCAAATAATGGGCCTTAGCTGGTCCATGTTTTTTCAGCCCATGAACTTGTTTGAACCAGGCCCATTTAGCCAAACATATATATATATACATCCTTGATGATATCCTTTTATCGTTTCAATTTAAATATCATTTTATCATAGAGGCAGAATAAAAATTGCGAGTTAATGAGTTCTGAATCATAAAAAAAATAAATATTGAGATTTAATAAATTATATTACATATATTAAGTGAATTCGTTAATACGAATGTACGATTTTGACCAAAATTATTGTGCTCTACTAGACGTATAACTTTATATCTAGTCGATTAATTAGATCATAAAAAATCATAATATATAAAGCCTGAATTTTGGCTTCTCAACTAACTGGTTTAAATATTCATAAATGTGCATAGTTAGCTTTTAATACATTGAACCATTGAAATAAATGAAAAAAAACAGAAGTTAGGTAAGGTTATTAAATATTGTAGGAAATTTATGTGTTACGACGATAAAAATATATCTAGTGTAGTTTTATAAGTTGAGGTTGAATATAATAAGGTATATTATGTGAAAAATCGAATAATAAGGTATATTATGTGAATATTAACTAATATTAGATTAGGAGATCGAACATTGTCTTTCCGACATAAAAAGAAAATGAAAACACCTAAGACAATTTCCTTAAGACGTATAATTTTAAGGATATACGTCTGAATTATATAGAAAGACTTTAATAATTTTTTATTTATATACCAAACATATATAAGAAGTTTCGTTATTTTTTTCTTCGTACCAACCACACCATTAATGCTAAAAACCTAAATATTGAACTCTATATAACTTCAAGTAGAATTATTTTATTTTAAACCCAAAAAAATGGAACAATACAAGATTATGATCATCAAATTCTTGGAAAATCCTTTCCTTATATTTTTCCTTCTACTTTTATCATTAAATTATTCTTATTTCTTAATTCCAAAATTCCCAAAAGGCATTCCAAGAATTATTTTAATTTCACCAATTTTTTACATTTTGTATTTTTTGCCTTGGTGTTTCTCATTTGCATTTCTTAGAGGCATTTTGTCTTTTTTCATTACATGGATTACTTCTTTCAAACTCATTCTCTTTTGTTTCAACAAAGGCCCTCTTTCCCTTTGCAAAAATCCTATTGACTTTATACTCATTTCCATTTTACCACTCAAAATTTCGATTTTCGATGAAAAGTCTGTCAGAAATACATCCGACAAGTTAATTTATGACCAAAAAATCGTGGATCGAAAATATGAGATTTCTGACAAAACTTCCATCAAAAATGATTCTAACGAGTCAATTTCTGACCTAAAAGATGTTAGTCAGAAATATGAGATTTTCGATATAAGTATTTGCAAAAGGTATGACATGGAGGAGATTTTTAAGCAACCGTATTTAGCTACATCTTTTCGAGATTTCTGGGGAAAGAGATGGAACCGATACTCATCGAAAATGTTGAGATTAACAATATATGATCCAACAAATGAAGCTTTGAAGAATTTGGGTAAAAATACATCAAATTTATTAGCAATTGTGTGTACATTTGTGGTTTCAGCTATAATGCATGAACTAATGTTTTATTATATTACATGTGGTTTATGTTTGAAACCAACATGTGAAGTAATGTGGTTTTTTGTGTTACAAGGAATTTGCATATCTTTTGAAAAGTTTTTTTATGCAAAAAATTGGGCAATTATGGATGCAAGAATTTCAATATTATTAAAACGTATTTTTATTGTTTTTTCATTTTATTTTTTATTAGTTTTACCAGTAGTGAGGGAAGGAAAAAATACATGTGAAGTCACCAAATAATAATTGGGACTTGGTATTGTAATTGTGTTTTTATTTCGAAAATATTTTATGAATGGAATTTTTATTTTTTTTTGTGTCATCTAATAATGTTTTGTTGGATTTTTTTTCTAAACCCTTACTTCAATAATTGAGTATGAACTAAATTGATCATTATAATAACATTAGTTACGCTTCAGTCTCAAATAAGTAACGATCAAATTTGTTTTGTACACTGATAAATAAGTAATTGTTTTGATCAATTATTTGACTCGTAGATACACGTTTTGAATATGTTGATTATCTTAGTTCTTGATTGTGTAGCAATGGTGAAGTCAAAATTTTTGTTAACAATCTTTAAAATTTTGATATAAATTTGTATAAAATATGTTTTGACATGTATACTTAGTATTATTTTCTATTTTTAAGTAATATACTTTTTCAGTAAAAGATGTTTAAGAAAAAAAAAATTTTATTTTATTTTTAGTGTTTGCTACTTGTACTTGTTAGAGTTTTGCTCTGATTTTCTTATTATATTAGAGTTTTATTTTTTACTTCAAGGAAAGTCAAAGTATTATCATAAATGCTTGAATATTTCCTGAAAGAAAAAATATAATATTCTTCCATATTTATTTTATTCAAGAATAAGTTTGAAACTCTATAAATTGAAGAACTCTCTTCTCATATCAACATAATAACATCTACGATGTGATCATTTAGAAACTTTTGTTAATTGAGAGATTTTCTCTCTACTAGTTTCATGCTTCATATTAGTTTTTAAATAAGTAGGTCAATTGGTCATATCATTTAATAATATATGTCGTCTAATTTATCGACATATGACTGCAATTGTAAGCTTCAGCATAACGTCCTATAATCACTTTCGAACCAAACATTACTTCATTTAAAGTTAGTGTCCTTAGAGACCTCACAAATTGGAATGAAACACAACCATTTGGTTGTCCATCTTGCTGGGATCTGATAACAAAATCCATAATCCCTGCATCTTGCTATTAGGCCAAAATACAGCAAGAATATCTTCAACTAGACACAACACAAAATGTCCAATGTATAAACTGTAACGCGTTTCATGTCTTCATGATGTGCACGAAAAACATCAGAGAGACTACAAGGTACATCATCGACTTCGACTGTAGCTAGTTTCAACAGAAAGAAAAGAAAACGAGTTCTAATAGACAAATATGGATAGTTCATAGTTGTGAAGAAGCTCCATCTAGTCTACAATGAAGAAAATGATTTTCGACCATAGAAGCAAGCATATATCTACACGAAATGCTTGTGATAAGACCTGTATAAATTTTGAAGGGGGCTTTTCAAATAAGGGGAAGGAATGTTATACATAAGGTAAATAGCAACAGAGATTCATGCAAGCTCTACGTTTGGGCAATATCTCACCAGACGAGGCTGGAATAATCCACTGGAATGCAAAATTCTTCATCAGCTAACTAAATCAGAGAATCTCAATCATATGCGAGCATTGCTACTTCCAAGTGTGAGTTCCAGATCATCGAATCCTACATCGTGAATCCTTTCACCTTCCCATGCCTTGACTGATACATTTTCAAAGTCGAAGTCTATGCTCTTACCCTTGTCTGTGATCATATCATTAGGACGAAGTGGCTGAGGCACAGGTTTTACAAGATTAAATGTTGGAGAAGGTGGAACATTTGACGCATACTTTTGAAAGTTGATCCACTGGCCTGAATCAATGGTAGATGAGTCAGATTCATCACACTCGGGTATAGTTGGAGGAGTAAAACGCTGAACCCTAGTTGGGCTTGCTGGGGCTGAAGCAGCAAAGAAAGGAATGTTTAAAGCAAACATTGATTCTTTGGCCAAAGTTTCTAAATTGAAAGTTTGCTTAGGATGCCTAGTTGGTGATGAAAGAGGTGGAGTTACAGGGGCACTGTTTGATATTCGTAATGGAGGAAGGGATGAAGGAATGACATTTTGGAGAAAAGAATATGGATGTGATGACATGTTAGCATCAGCACGAGATGGACTGGGGAAAGAAGAGGAAGTTGGACTTGGCTGATAAGATGGAATTGGGCTAGCAAAGTATGATGAGGGGGGACTTGGATGCCGTGAAGAACTTGGCGTGATGTTCGTTGAAGTGCCTCCAATCTCCATTGGGGTTGGCTTGCATCCCTGAATCACATAATAGTTGAAACGAAGTCAGTATCAAAGTGATTATAATTTACCTAAAACAGATCCCAAGTTTTGCATATTGTTAAGTTAACCACGCCACACACTTTAGTTTAGTGATATTTGAGTTTCACAGAGATAATTTGCAGGATAACATGGCAACACAGAAAATTGATCCAACGCTCAACCCAACAGGAAGATCATATTATCCTAGCCACAAATGTCGTCGCCTCAAACATTACTTATTGTTTAAGTTCTAAATCCCAAACCACGCAATTAATATCGACAAACTCAGAAAACACTAACACGAATGTTCTCATGAAATTTGAGATTTCAGAGAGAAAAGCGCAGCAATTGAGCTAAAAAGAAACCTCAACAAATAACAAATTTGGAATCTCGGCAAGCATTCACTACAGAAAAAAAAACACCTAAGGCCATGATGCTCAGACTTACCAATATCGTACCTATGCGGATCCTTCAAAAATGCACTAATGTTGGAGGATTCAACACACTCATCGGGATGGAAAATGCTTGAACTTTCCAGTTCAATTGTTGTTAATTTGGTAATGAAAAACAGGTCTTTTATTTGGAGCTTTTGGGGTGAAGCTGGATACTATCGCCTTAGCCTATCTTGCTCGGTCTCTCCAATTTCTCACCTGTGCAGATCCTACAACAATGCACTAATCTTGGAGGATCCGACACACACCCATCGGTATTTTGAGGAGTCCAAGCAATAGTAAGGCGAAACTCGAAAGCATCCAACTCCACCCCCAGAAGCTCCAAATAAAGACACCCTTTTTCCACTACCAAATTAACAACAATTGAACTGGAAAGTTCAATCATTTCCCCCTAAAAACCACTTCCAGTTTCTAACAAAACTATACACTGGATCACTCTAATTTCTCAAAATAACCAACATACAAGAACAATAAACAGGCAAAACAAAGAAATTCAGCAAATCCAGAAGTTTAGCAACTTAAAAATTGATGCTCATATATGCTAAAATCCATACAATCTAGATCCAAAAAAAAGCAAACCTATTTGTCAAACCTGTAGATCTAAGCAAAACCCAGTAATGGGGCTCACCAAAAACATAGAAATTAACCTAAGAATCAAGCAAATTGAAGAGGGAAAAAAATCGAAAAACCTTGCGATAAGTGGTACCATCAGGTTCAACGATCCAACCAGCTTCAGTACAAAGAGCTTTAAGAACTTCATTGTTATCACAGTGTTTAGGAAGATTATAGTTTCCTTGAGCTCTTAAACCAGTATAAATCTTAGCAGCTACAGCTCTCCTCCTCCTCTCTCTTCTCCTGTTATTCTCTCTTTCTCTCCATGATGGTTTCCTTCTCCCACCACCACCACCACCACTTTCCGGTAAACCAACTCCGGCACCTCCACCTCCACCAGCTCCGGCACCGGCGGAGGAAGATGCTGGTGATTCTCCAGCTTCCCACATCATGATTTTGTTGTTGTTGTTTCTCGCTTTCTCTCTCACACACGCGCGCTTTCTCTCTCTATCTGTGTGTATATATGAGAAGAAGAGAAAATGGGGTGGTCCCAGGTGGGGGTAGGGTGGCGTGGGGCGGTGGGGGGTGGGTGTTGCAGACACACGTCTGAGACTATACTCACGAGAAAGACGTTCAACAAAGCAAAGAAGAATCTTTGTTGTCTCTCTCTATGGGTAGTGAGTGGTGTTTTCTTGTTTGTGTGTGTATGTGTTGTGTACACCTATATAGAATATGATATCGTGAATGAGGTTGTTCCGACTCCTATCCTTCGAATGAATCAAATGGGGCTCTATTTAATGCGAATTTGAAATAGGTTGATTGTGGTATCGTGAATGAGGTTTATCCTTCTAATGAAATCCTATTTAGCGCGAATCGAATCGAATGAGTCTTACCTAATGTGAATTCGAAATAGTCAGGATGTGCGATCGTGGATAGGGTTGCTCCATTTGCTATCCTTCTAAATGGTATTCTACCCCGCGCGAATTCAATGGACTCCTATTTAATGCGAATCGGAAATAATATGAATATAATATAGTGGATGGGGTTGCTCTAATTGTTATTCTCCTAGTGGAATTTTATTCAACGCAAATTGAATGAGGTCCTATCTAACAAGAATATGAAATAATCGAATGGATATAGAATGAGAAATTAAAAAAAAAAAGATATATTATATTGAGTGTGTATATAGTTTGTAATAAACAAAGGGTGGTTTCGTAGCTGGTAAAGAGATAACTTAATCAGGTATTGATTTTTTGCCTAAGTTATAAGAGTTATTTATATATAAAATTAATACAATATTTGATTTGTAAGTTTAAAACCTGCATGACTAATATATGTAAAGATTATAATGAATTTTGTATATTATTTTGTGGGTAAGAAGACAAAAAAAAATAATACACACATAATTAAGACTATGTAATCTGATCAACTTTCAAACAACCCTAAGAGTCGTGTTGTTGTTGGTTGGAAAGTGAATTAATAATGTATCCAGAAAGGATTGCGTGATTAATAAAAAGGTGAATTATTTATATAAATTCGATATAACTAGTATCATATTTAGTAGAACTTAAATCGTAATATTTGAAATTCAGTAAATTTACAATTTTTACATAATTAATACATTAATAAGTTATCTCGTTATGTTAGATATAAAATTAAATAACTAAATCTATATGATTAACCTTAATATTATTAATACTCGCGTAACTCTAATCAACTAAAATCATCCTTAATTTATCAAATTTTATTTTTAATAAATCAAATGTCATACATATATAATAAAAAAAATAGTACCACTATCTAAGTAAATTGTACAAAACCAAGCACATGTTGTGGGATTATGGCCTTGTGGGTGGGGAACAATTCTTTTTTTATATTTCACTTTTTTTTTTTCTGCTACAAAATGATTTGTTAGCAGAGTTGTCTCTTTAATTATTAATTCAGTCAACCAGCCAATAGAAATCTGCCACATAGGAAACAATCAATTATTTGCTGAGAAAATCAATGTTTTTTCTTTTTCTTCTCCATTTCACATATCGAATATACTCTCACAAGTGGAGTTAGAAAAAAATAGTGTGTACGTAAATTTTACCTTATATCCTGAGGTTTTCGATAGACCTTGACTCAAATAAAGATAACACAGAGTAGTTAGAAAAACGAGAAACAAGAGAAGTGAAGAAGCAAAAAGACAACATGTTAAAAGGAAAACATGACAACACATATAAATAATACGATAACTGAAGCGCAAGATCGCAAAAACATAAATTCATCGAAGCAAAGGGTCTCTAACAGCTTCAGTTTTAACACTTATCATACAGAAAACTTTTTGCAGGTTTTAAGTTTTGCAAATATCTAATAACATTTTGCACTCAAATCTTTTTCACAATGATCACAAGTAAAAATGGTTCTTTCTGGTCCCAACTTTACAGACTTTCAGAGCCTTCAACTTCTGGTGTAAGCATCATCAACTAATCGATTCTGCATCTGAGACGTTTATATGCAGCGTTGGAAGAACGTTTCCCCTACATATCCTCCAGACATTGCCCTTCTGACATTGGACTCGAACATGCTGGGGTTGTCACTCAACACAGCAGCTGCTTCATGATTGAGGGGATCCTCGTGATTGGGTTCCTGCAGAATCGGAAGTTATAAACTAACAACTACTTAGAGTAGCGTAAAGTACATCAAACTAGAAGGAAGTTAAAGTACCGTGAACAAATGATACAAGCCATAGATTATTGTGTTGATGTTGAGCACAGGTTTCCAGTCTTCTCGAAGAATGTTGAGACACACATTACCTTCCAAGTCAATATTCGGGTGGTAAACCTGCAAAATCCGAGTTTCCAGAGCTAATGATAAAACAATTGGAATCTAAATTCATGCTTCAAGAAATTAAAAGAGAATCGAAAGGAAAAAAGCTATAAACCATTACCCACCTTTGTCTTGCACTTGACCTTTGGAGCCTCATGAGGATAAATAGAAGAAATGCTGAACGAGAAGACAAAAGTTCCACCCCTGAATACGAACAAATAATACAATGTATGTTATCAGCGCTGAGGAAAGCTAACTTGAAGTGCACCAATTTTCCATACAAATACGAAAGCACAAAGGTATATCCAAGTCGAAGTAAACTTTTTTCAGGAATATATCCATTAAAAAGAGAGAGAATAGTGTCAGCAAAACTACTTACATATAATATCCTTCATCAGGACGAATGGTGACTTCAAAGTTCATGAGGTCATCTTTTCCGTTAGGGAATGATATGCTACACGTTTCAGGTAGATTTAGTTCACTGATATCTACAGGGAATAAAAAAAACGCTAAGGCCATCTTCATTGGTGTGGAAAAAAATAGAAGACAAATAAATAGTCGGAGAAAAGAACCACCCGGAACAAAGAAATATAAATGAATCCCTTTTGTATAGATTCTTTATTATAAGATGAAACATTCTATGATGAATTGGAGAATGAGGCAATGAAGGAAGGAACTGACACAATTATTCATGAACTTCCATCAGAAAGTTCATCAATCAAAAGAAAGACGAAGAGAACCCCTTCACTAGAAAGTGCTTTGCATCAAGCAACAACAATCTTCACTTTTAACTTTCAATATATGTGAGAGTCATATGCAGTTAGCTGTCACATATAGAGGTTCAAGCAACATCAATCTTCAACAGTGGATGGTCAAACATAACACAAATTTTCGCCTATATACGAGTAAAAGGAGTCAACAAAGAAATGACAATGTATACATCAAATCTCTACAGCATACATGGGAGATTTGAGGAAACCCGTGAATGATGTAATATGAATTTGGGGGGCACTCCAAGTTTCACTGCCTTCTGGCCTCCATTTACACTTACCCTCCTCCAACAGTCCAACCTCCACTTCTTACCTTCACTGTACAAAAAACCACCTTACGAGGGATCCACTTCGACACACACGTTGGATTCTAGCAATACACAGCATGGGCCTGTAAACTTGTAGTTGTAGTAGGTGGACAGACTGTTTGTGAAATACCTGAGATCAACAACACCCACCCCCTCCAGTAAAGTACTACATTTTCTAAAAAAAAATTACTTTTTTTTATCAGGAAGCACTGCATTCTCTCTTGCCATTTTTTCCTACCACAGTGTTATCGAAAGCGAAAAACACAAAAATTCTCTAAGGTCTGTTGGGACTTGGGGCTTTAAGTGCAAAGCACAAGTTAAGTGTAAGCTTTAATGAAAAACGGCACAATGGAGAAAAAGTACAAAAATATATGTTTAATTCAAGACTAATAATAATAAGTATGTACATCAAATATATGAACAAAGTATTGAAAAAAGTATATATTACAATAAAGTAAAATATAAATCATTTAGTATCACCTCTTCAGGAAACTCTCATGGGAAAAAAGTATATCTTAGAGTCTTGAATCACACATTAAGCGAGGCAAACCGCTCAACATATTTTGTGCCTCACTTCAGGGCTTAAGCATGCCTTTGACAACACTGGCCTACCGAGATAACATATGACCTTTCTCAGGATCATCTTATATTTGGAAGATTCTACATTTACTACACACTCCACATGCTCCCATGGTACCAAAGAGGAAAAAACTGGTTCATGACATGAAGCACAACTTCTCATGTCTCAAATTATAATCAGAGTGCACTATTTCATCTGAAACTTTACATGGAAGATCTCTAAGGAAGGTAAACAAACAACTGAAATGAAACCCTAGCTAATCAAACCTAAATTGACCAATTTGGCATGCTAAAAGATATAAGAAATTACCTTGCATGAAACGAAATGCTTAAAGTACTAATTTGATTTAAAAAGATTTTACAAAGAAAGCGAAAAGGAAATACCTTTATGAAGACGCAGCTCTCCTGCACTTTGTTTCTTAATTGGTGGCTTTCCATTTGCATTTTCAGCAAGCTCTCTCTGTTTCTCCTTCACTTTAAACAATTTAATCATGGTTCCCTACAAAAGCAAAATGCATCACGTTGAACCACAATAAGAACTACGAGATGAAATACATGAAAAATAAATCTTCTCCATCTTTTTCATTTATAAGTACAAATAAGAACAGTAAGTACGTAAAAATTCCAGCAGTTAACTAAGCCTCCGCCCCAAAGTATTTGGGTTCGAAAATATGAATCTATGTATCATTACATGCTATTCAAGTTCATTTAATATTGAATAATAAAGCAAATTAGAAGTTCTCTTGAACTAAAGGTTCTTCAAATCTCACATTTATTTTTATAGAGATATACAAGTCTCTAATCAAGATCAAAAGGATTCCTCACACACACTAATATATTATTCTCAGCTAGTTGGTGTCACTTGGATGGATCTTTTACTTCTAACATATTTGGATGCGCTTGCAAAATCTGCAATCTAGAGCTTGTAAGTCATCTGAATCAACTAACCTCCTGTGCTATATGAATAAAGAATATAAAAATCATTTCTTTTAAAATAGCCAATGTTTCTGCGTAATGTTCCAATAATTCTTCTGAGCTTTAAAGCAGAAAAATAGAACTTCAACTTTTTGTATTTCTTTTTCACTACCATTTAAGCTTTGAAATTGGTGTTGGATTCTTATGGAAAATACTTGATCACGAAACCTGTCAAGAACTCTTGAAAGCGTGAGGCATTTCAAAGACACTGTCCCCTATGATTCAATAAGCTCTTCTAGCATAGAACTAGAAGCACAGAAACTATAAAGATTTATTTAGAAGAAAACCCAGCACTCAAGAAATGGAGAGGAAGAAACTTTGTTTCTTAGTATTGATTCTTGATTTTTCACACTTAACAAAGTGGAAACACATAGAGAATATATAGGGGTAAAGAAGGGAAAAGATGCTAACATCTGACAACAAAATATAATGGGCAATGGCTCAGTTTTGGAAAGTGTAACCATTTGAATATTGTAAATGTCATTCAAGTAAATTGAAGGCTATTCAAGGACTTTGATAGATGGAATATGAAAGAGGATTAACTAGAAATATTATCATCTCATAATAATATTCATTCACTGGCCAAAAATCAATTCACATAAAACAATTCAAGTTGTATGTTATGGACAGAGGCGAATCTAGAATTTCTAGAACATGGTGCACCACTAAAAGGAAGAACGAAAATTTGCATCAAGTAGGATTGATCCCCAGTCCACTAGATAAATAACTCAACAGTCAACCAACTGCACCATTTAGCCTTCTTGTGACCTTAGAAAATGTATAGATAAAATACCTAGTTCTACGGAAAGAGCACGAGTTCATGTGCCCCAGTTTTAGGTTATAAATTCACTTCTGGTTATGGACATTAAGAGTAGATCAATAATTAATATTACCTTCTGGGATACCACTAATTTTTCCAACTGCGGGTACTTATCACTGAACCTATTCTCGGCCAGAACTAAACACAAAGATCTTAACAGACATGCATAGAACGACCCAGCACCAAACTCTAGCTTGGGACAATTCCACTAATCAAAAGTAAAATTCAGCATCAATCAAGCTAGAGCTTTTCTGTTAAAGACACAAGAAAATACTTGAGCTTTAACAAAACTAGAGGCTAGAGCAATTAAAATAGGAACAACAATTGTAGCTTCAAACACTTATTCAGGCTCAAAAATAAGATCACAAACTGGCTATGTCGCTCGGGCTCTCCAAAAATAATGCCGCAATTGTAGCTTCCCGCGAATGTGCCATTATTTTGGAAAGACACAAGAAAATACATGAGCTTTAACAAAACTTGAGCAATTAAACTAGGAAACAACAATTGTAGCTTCAAACACTTATTCAGGCTCAAAAGTTAAGATCACAAACTGGCTATAGTGCTCAGGCTCTCCAAAAATAATGTCACAATTGTAGCTTCCCACAGGTGTGCCATCATTTCGGAAAGACACAAGAAAGGCTTGAGCTTTAACAAAACTAGAGCAATTAACGCCACACCCATATCACAATCCACCAAAAATGCACTGTTTTTGAGAATCCAACGCACCATTTTTGAAAAATCCGAACAACATATCAACAAGCAACCAACATCTAATAATGCTAAAAAAATCATCTTTTTTTTGAGAGGTTCTCTATACTAGCACTTTCCACTACCCAAACTTAAAACGTTAACAGCAGCACCACCACCAACAACAAATTCAGTCAATCCCAACTAAAAGCAAACAAGACAGACTGATATCAACTAAGATCAAACACGCCGCCAAGAAGCATAATTTCTGGACAAAATTCTTCAAAATCAACAAATTTATCAAAAGGGGTTTAAATTAAAGAGCAACCATCGATAATTCAATCGATTTCACGATCTGGGTAAGAACAAAACTTGAAAACAAAAAAGAAAAACACATAAAAGAACCCTTTTTATCGCTGAATCTGATAAAAGTAATAGCAAATAGCTCAAGAAAATACCAAAATTATGTGAACCTCCTCCTGCTGCTGCTGAAATGAGAATCTGCAAACAAAAAAGATTGAAGAAAAATGATGGGGTCTCTCTATTTACAGATGGAGAGAAAAATAGTAGAAGAGAATCTGAGAAAAAAAGGACACTTTAAGCAAATGTATTATATTTTTTTTTTTACTTAAATAGAAAGTATCCTCTATTGTCTCCCCCTCTTTCTCTTGTGTTTTTTTTTTTTTTTCGCTCGGTGTTCGGTATCTAAATAAAAATATTTTGTAGTAGAGCTCGAAATGAGTTTAGAACTTGAAAATGAGATTATTTCTTTATTAGGTTTGACTAAATTTAAATTCACGTGAAAAAATCTAAAATATTTTTAAACAAAGATATTTTATAGTCAGAATTTAAATACGAAATCATTTCTCTTGATATCTAATTAAATCTAAAATGTTTTTAATAATGATATTTATACTCAGAAAGTTAAATACGGGTTTATTTCTTTTGAGATTCGACTAAATTTTTATTCATGTCGAGAAAAACCTAAAAATGTTAAGAAAACAAAGATATTTTGTACTTAGAGCTCAAGTACAAGATCATTTCTCTCGAGGTCTGATTATATTTGAGTTTATATTGAAAAATCTAAAACATTTCTTAACGAAAATATATCGTATTTAAACCTCATATGATAATAATTGAATTTGCGTTGAAAATCTAAATATTTCCTTATAGAGATATTCTTTCATACTTAGGATTCAAACACGAGATTTTCCCCGACTTCCTTTCTCCTTCTTTAATTGTTTAAGTAATTATTTTCGTTCTTTTTTTCATCCTTATTTTGAGTATTGTTAATAGGAGTATTATTACAAAATGATTGTGAAAAAGTCAGATAGTTTAAACATAAATCATGACCAATTTAGAATCAAAATGATATTGATTGTTTTCTTAAAGAGAATGATGCCTCATTGCCTTGATTGGAATTATTGCCA
>NC_028648.1:80020527-80041300 GCF_001406875.1 Solanum pennellii | reverse complement strand
TATATATATATATATATAATACTTGAAGAATTGATTTGTGCGGAGCGCCACTCTCAAACGGGTCTTACAAGGCGCAATATTTTTTGCGCGAATATTAATTGATTTTTTAAAAATGTTTGTTGTAGACAAATTTTATCGGTGAATAAAAGGCTATTTATATTAGTTTTAACAAAGTAGTTAAGTGATGAAAAATACTTTAAAAGTGTTTAAGTTTAATTTATAAATAGTTGTTTATGTATTTAAATATAAACTTTAAATTGATAACAAGAGATTAAAACTTTAATATAAAAGAGGGGCATTAAAAATACTTGTTCTTTTTTAAAAAAAATAAGAGATTAATTTATTATTTTGTACTACAATATTTAATCACGTATCTAAATTATCTGTAAAAGATTCTACTTTGATGTATATAAATTGAATATGTTTCTATTACTCTAGTTTCCTTTCATGATTATTGGTGTTCTTTACGTACCATATTTTCAGAGACTAATTCAAGATTTTAAATTAATAAGTAGAGACTAATTCAAGATTTTAAATTAATAGGCATAAAATAACTCTGTATCATTCAATATTTATTTGTGACGATGACTGAATTTGACACGAATATTCATTTTTTGGGGGATTTTCAACTATTGATATACATACATAGTTCGAGCAAAAGTAGCATGCTTCGATGTAAAATATCTCCTTTGAAAATAATTAGAAGTATCAATTGAGTGATTTCCTTGTGTATGATGTTGTATTAGTCGAGTTGTGGAATTGTGACATCGCTCCATTTCGAGACACACATAGTAGATTAAACGTCTACTAAATCAAAATTTCTAAACTCATTTCTTCTTATGTTTAATGATCTTTCGAAAACATCATCTCTATCTCCATGACGTAGGGGTAAGATCTGTATTGCGTATATTCTATCCTTTCCGATCCCTACTTGTGAAAATACACCGAGAATATTGTTGTCGTGTTGCTGTTTTCATTCTCTTGATGCCCCTTGAATGGGAACATAAGAATAATAACAATTCTTGATAATAGAATGACTCATATTTACATAGTCTAGTCAAGAATTATTGTCACATCTACATTGATTTCTTTAATAAAAATCCCACTTGACTTTGTAGTCTTCTGATAGGATGACATATTCCTTAAAACAAATTTCTGGATCAAATGAAGTCTGAATGAGACATAAAATATACAAAATTTAATAACGTTTAACGCGTTTATACTTATAAATTATACATAATCCAACAAAATATATTCACAAGACCAATTCCTCTATGTTCATATACTTAATCAAGAAAAAAGAACAGCTATGAATTGGCTTTTGAATATTCTCTGCATACTAAACTTTCAAATTTCATGTACTAAAGCTCAACAAGAATACTCAGGTAGTTCAGTATTGAATTGTGAAAACGAATCGAAACGAATTACTCTTGCAATGGAAGAAATTTCACTTGTCAAGCATTTCTCATATTCAAGGCTAGGGATCCTTATAATTCAGTACCTGGAATTGCTGCTCTCATGTCTTCAAACATGTCTGAGATTGCACGTATCAACAATGTCACGAGGCTTACAGTGTTCGCACCAGAAAAGGAGGTTATAATTCCAGTGGACTGCTCTTGTTCAGGTTTGTATTATCAAGCCAAAACCATGTACTATATATCAGCTGTTATTGAAACATACTTTGTGATAGCAAATAATACTTATCAAGGATTATCAACCTGTAATGCATTAGTATGTCAAAATGAATACGATGAGTTTAGTTTGAGACCTGGTCTTGAGTTGCAAGTTCCTCTCAGGTGTGCCTGTCCAACAGCAAAACAAGCTGCAAAAGGCTCAAAGTATTTGATGACTTATTCAATAAACGTTGGCGATGACATCCTTACAGTCTGCAAAAGATTTAACGTTAATGTAAGGAACATAACCGAAGCAAATGGATTCTTGGATGAAAATTCTGTTTTGTATCCTTTTACAACCATTCTAATTCCCCTGCCTTCTGAACCATCAAATTTAGATACCGGAAATGAGAATTATAGAAAACCTATTAGGTCGTTTTCACCTCCATCTGCAGCTAATGCTTCAAAGGGAAAATCAAAGAGAAATCTTTACATAGGTAGTGGAGTTGCAACAGGCTTTGTGGTTTCTTGGGTCATCCTTCTTGCTTTGTTTAAGAAAAGAGATAGCAAATTTCCGAGGAGGTCTTCAAGTCATGAAGATATCCTCGTGGAGATCGCGAACATAGATCATGTCCCTAAGGTTTTTAAGTTCAAAGAATTGAAGCACGCTACGCGAAACTTTGACTCCAAGAACTGGATAAAGGGATCTGTATACTGGGGAGGGTTTAAAGGGGAAATCTTAGCAGTCAAAATGGCGATCACGGATGTATCTAGAGAAGTGAACATACTACATAAGATCAATCACTTCAATCTAATAAAGCTTTGTGGCTATTGTGAACATAAAGGTTGCTTCTTTCTTGTCTTTGAATACATGAAAAATGGCTCTCTCAGGGAATGGCTGACCAGAACCAAGTGTCAAGATACCATCAGCTGGAAAAATAGGATTCAGATTGCGTTGGATGTAGCTAATGGACTTCATTATCTTCACAGCTTTACCAAACCAGGCTACATCCACAAGAACATCAACAGTAGAAACATTCTCCTCGACAACAACATACGAGCAAAGATTACAAACTTCAGTGTTGCTAAAGAAACGGATACATCAGGCAGGAGTTGGTAGCTTGTGGGGACAACAGGATACATGGCTCCTGAGTACGCTGAGAGAGGGACAGTGACTTCAAAGATGGACATTTATGCCTTTGGAGTTGTACTGTTGGAATTAGTCACCGGCAAAGATGCTGTAATTGTAGAGGAAAGTGGAGAAATTCTACTTTCTGCTGCAGTAGCTGCAATAATGGAAGGAGAAAATGCAGAAATTGAACTGGATGGATTCATCAAAGCAGATATAAGGGAAGATAGTGATTTGGAAATAGCAATGTCAGTAGCCAACCTAAGCTTAAGATGCTTGACTCGAGAACCAACAAATCGTCCAAGCATGGAAGAGACAGTATCATGTTTACTGAAGATTCAAGTAAATGTACATAAGGCAGAATAAACCAGTTAGAATTAAGAATATGGACATTTTTTTTGCATTTCTTCTAGAGCCTAGACTAAGGCCTCATTTGTATTTTTTAAGATTCAGACGTCTAAATTCTGAATACACACCTGTATATTAAGTTCTATTGACTGTTGAATGAGCCCTCGACCACCATGTGATACCTAATTGAACTACTGACGCTGATCTTGATTATGCTCTTCAGAGCATCAACTTTATCATCGATGCCATGACGTTCCTCGATGCCTCGTTCAGTGTGTACATCAACATTTGCTCCCCTTCCAATACATTGTTCAAAAATGTATCAAAAGTACATTAATACATGTGTGATAGAAAGCTTAAACATTGACATAATGCAATCAGGATAATCAAAAGAAAACGGCAAAAAGAGAAAACTGAAAAGGTACCTTAGAAGCCAGATTCTCAGTCTGCCCCTAGACAACACTTAATTTCATCTAATACTTTCTCAAATTATACAGTCATAGAATTCTTTATAGCTAATAATAATAATAGACCTAAACAAAAGCTCACAAGAAACAGGTTAACTATCGCTTTGTTTACACTTTTGACAAACATCCAAGCTATAATATTTAAATATGGTGTGTACCATTCTCTTGAACGACACAAATTCATTCTCTGACCTAAATAACCGCGCAAACAATGCTTAATGATACATCATCTAGTCTTATATTTTTGGAATGATCTTTTTCTGATATTCATCAAATGATTAAAAATATCCAAAACAACTTAAACAACAACAAATCACATGTAGATTTCTAAAGAAGTTAACACATACTAACCAAAACAGTTTTCTGTTTCATTTTATGTTTATGAATTAATGTATCAGAATCTTACACGGAGAAAAACATTGGCCCCAACTCTGCTAACCAATGAGGCTCCACAGCTGTCACACACTGCATGTACTCCTTTGTCGTCAAGATTGCCTCATGATAAACCACGTAATCAGGAGTGTAACCCAATCCATAGAGAGCACTTGTGGGATGCAGGTTATAGGGCATTTTATTCCTGCAATTAACATATTCCTCAATCCCCTTCAGCATAGCTGCATTATGGAAGTATGTGGAACAGATTGTTTTCCGCACAACATCCCAATCAGGACCACAGTATGTGAGTGGAATTTTGAGCGTGTTGAGGATGTCCAACAATTGGGATCTTATCTCCCTAGCCTTGTACAGACCTTTGACCTGTAAAAAATGGTCATTACACCAGTCTCCTCTGTATTCATTAGCTTTCCATTGTTGGTAAACATTAAGCAATGTAAGGTGATCAGATTCTGGCACAAAAAACTTTTCCCTAGCAGCATCACTTTCCGCTTCCCTATCCTTAGGTCGAAAGAAAACTGAAGGCACTGAAAGCATAGAAACAATTGTCAGAACCTCGTTTAAGCATTCTAGTTGTTCCCCCATCAGGAGCAATTTGGCAAGGGGAGGGTCCAACGGGAACTTCACCATTTTTCGTCCAAGGTCCGTTAAATCACCAACATCATTCAGTGCACCTAGTAACCACAACTGATACATGGAGTTAAGGATGTTATCTTGAGGAGGTGGATCCATAAAATCAAAATCCAACAAGTTCTGAATTTTGAGAGACTTGAGCAGCAAAACCACATTCCCAAGATTTGTCCGTTGAATCTCTGGCACGGGGCTTTGCAGCATTTCATTCTCATAAGCACTCTCTGTATAAAGTCGGTAACAAGTTCCTGGGCCAGTTCTACCAGCTCGACCAGCACGTTGGTCTGCAGAAGCTCGACTAATGGGGAACACTTGCAGAGCATCCATACCCATATGGGGATTGTACACCTTCATTTTACCATAGCCTGTATCAATGACATAGAAAATTCCATCAATGGTCAAGGACGTCTCAGCGATATTAGTAGCAACAATGCATTTGCGAGCCCCATCTTCAGCTTTATGGAAAATTTTTGCTTGCAGATCAGCAGGCAGTTGAGAGTATATAGGAAGAATTAACAACTTGGGTACTGGTTGCTTTGTTGATGAGATAAGTTGTTCCATCCGCTCTGAAAGTGCATAACAGGTTGCTTCAATCTCATCCTGACCAGTTAAGAAGATGAGTATATCACCAGGTGCACCAGCAATATGGATGGTCATGGCTTGCTTAACTGCAGCTTCAACATAGTCTTCACACGGGGTTTTACTATGACATATTTGAACTCGAAAAGTCCTTCCAGGTATGTTAAATATTGGTACACCCCCAAAGAAGTTCGAGAACTTCTCTCCATTGAGAGTGGCAGAAGTGACAATAAGCTTAAAATCACGCCGCCTAGCTACAACTTTCTTCAGAATGCCAAAAAGGACATCAGTGTCAAGTGATCTCTCATGGGCTTCATCCATTAAAATCATACTATATTTCTCAAGATCAGGATCCTTAAGAGTTTCCCTTAAGAGCACACCATCGGTCATGTACTTGATAACAGTACTTGGCCCAGTGGCATCTTCGAAACGAATAGCATATCCAACTTTATCCCCGAGCTCACTTTCCATTTCCTCACTAACTCTTTTGGCAACACTCATCGCTGCCACACGTCTAGGTTGGGTGCAACCTATGATCCCATTAGCTGTATAACCATATTCATAGAAGTACTGAGTTAGCTGTGTTGTTTTTCCAGAACCAGTTTCTCCTATAATAACCACCACCTGATTTTCACGAACCACTTGCAATAACTCATCTTGCACAGAGAATATGGGCAAATTCTGTCGTTGCTGTGAAATTGTTTTCGATTTTGTAAAATCACCGACAGATAAATGCTGTGAGAATCTGGCTTTTCCCTTAAAATCAACCTCACCATCCTCACCCACTACAACAGTATCTGCATCAGTCTCATCAACACTCTTCTCCACACCTAGAATATCTCCGAGTTTCGACCCAGCTAGCTCCCAAAATCTTTGCCTAGACTTATCCCTCTTTTGTTTTTCATGTATTTCCCTAACAAGAGCTGACCCTTTTCGTGAAATTACTGCCATATCGGACATTGCATCCTTAATTGGCAATATCAGCTCAGCTTGCTCAGTGAAAACAACTCTCCCATCCAAAAAAGGAGGCAGCTTTATATCATGAACATGAAGAATCACCTTTTGTTCCTCTTCATCATCATCAAACTCCGTCTCCACCTTGTTACCTCTAAAACCTCCAGATCTCAAAAGTTGATGATCCTCCCAGTTTTTACCGACAATTTTTTTTCTAGTTCGTGAATAATCTATTCTACTACCTATTTCAGATATAAAATTACTTTTAGCATTAAAATTGTGATTTTTTGCAGGATACTTAGAAGTTGAAGAACTTACCGATGCCCTAATTGGAACTGGAGAAGGAGCCACAATGTCCCATGGAGAAGAAGCAGCAACAGCATATGAATGTTCTTCGCTACTGGTTCTCTTTCTCCTTCTCGATTCCATGGATTTGCTTCTTCTATCCTTGTCCGCCATTGATGTTTGTTTGAATTTGAAAGAAAGATGATATATTGCTTCTCACTATGTTTGGTTTAGTTTTCAAATGAAACACAAACTCCTCTATTTATAATCCAATAAATCGAGGACGCAAATTATCATGTACGATTTGTATTTTTAATTTTATATAAATTTAAGAGTAGAATTATCAACGAAAGTGACCAAGGCGCATGGACGCATACAAGAGCCCATGCGCCTTACACTTCAGGTTAGCCAAACGGGCCGTTAAGGGACAAGGGCAAGGCATGCGGGTTCATGAGTCTTTGTCTCTTTGATTCGATTTATAATTTGATTTTTTTTTAATTTAAGGTTCGTACTCTATAAATTTCGATCATATTACGAGAACTCATGAAATCTATACAAATTGTTACGTAAAATATTGGATAAAACGTTTAGTTATTTAATTTTATGTGTGTTTTAAATTAAGTACTTCCTCCGTCCATAATTAATTGTGATGGTTTCTTTTTTTAGAGTCAAATTATAAGAATTTTGAACCAACATTTTATGATATATATTTTTATCATATTGGTATCCAAAAAACTGCAATTTATAGTACTTTTCGTATAGTCTTTTAATATCTAATTTTTTTTAGAAAAAATACCAAATTAACATAATCTAATCTAACTTTAAAAATTGATCAAATTGACTTTTGAAAAGCGCAATATGACAAATAAAAAATGGACAGAGGAAATATATATTTAATATTTAAGTTGAAAATTATAAATATCAAATAAGGTAGAATTTTAAATATATTTATAAATTAGTTCTAAATTTGGCAAGAAACTTCCATCAAATATTAAATCCTTGGTGAGCAAGGATGAATTTTATACACATTATCTTCATGTGCAAATACAATAGGCACAACATTGCTCACATGACTAGTCCAAATGATATTTGACCAAACATTATTCTCTCTCCTTGTCAAGTAAAATTATTTTGTATTTTTTATTTTGAATCTAAAAGTTGAATGTAACAATTAAATAATTTATATCTTTTGAATTTGATTTTAAATTTTTATAATTAATTTTAATTTAGATTTTTAAAAAATAATATGATAAATTATACGTACATAATATCTATAATTGTTATTGAATAAATTTAAATATTTATATTTTTCAACAAAATAAATATGACTTGTAATTATGCTATCAGTTCTCGTGTAAAGTACATTTAGTTTGTGTTTAAGTAGATTTAATTTAACTTATTTACAGATTTATTATTGATTCTAGTTTATTTATAGCGTTTTAAAATAGATTTTACTTATGGTGTAATTCATAAAGTATAATAACAATTTTTTTTCTTCTAGAGAATTCTTAAATTGCTTTTTTGTGCAACAAAGATAAAATTTGAAGATTATTTAATTTTGTAGTATTTTAATTTACACGATGTGACCATATACTTTGAGCCTGTTTGACATAAGGCCCAACTTAGTGTGGAGATGATGCATAAGGCCCAACACTAGTCTTTGCTCCTCTACGGGCGGATTTGCTATCTCGTGTAGTTATATTCATAAATTGTAATTTTAAAGACATAAATCCACGAAGAAGTTAATAATCTTAAATTTGGTGATCCTAAATACTTATTGAGGTGAATGACACATAATTAATCTTTAAATTTGTCTTTAAATAATAATATTAAATAACATGAAACTTGGCTCTAAGGTATATATTGTTAAAAATTGAGATATATTATACCATACTAAAAATATTTGACCTAATTTAGCCTAACAATATAATACACCAAATGAAACTTCATTAAACAATTTAATTTCTCATACAATATTTAATACTATTTTATATTCGTGTTGGAATTCTACTAATTTAAATTCGTGCATTACACATTATTTTAAAGCTCAAACTTAAAATTCGAAACTAGACTAATTTAAATTTGTGCATTGCAGCGTCCATCTATAAGAACACACTCCCAATCTAACTTTTTCCAACGCTCAAAACTAAAACTTGATTGATCCGAATTCACATGTTACAAACTTATTTTTGATAGGTGCGTGCGTCCATCATAATTTTCTCTCAGAGCTCAAACTCGAAATTCGATTAGCCCAAATTCACATATTATAGACTTTTGCTAAAGCAACACCTCCATCATAATTTTCTCTCAGGGCTCAAACTCGAAATTCGATTAGCCCAAATTCACATATTATAGATTTTTGCTAAAGCAACACCTCCATCATAACTTTCTCCAAAGCTAAAACTCGAAATTTGATTAATCTAATTTCACACATTATAAATTTATTTCGAATATTGATGTCTCAATCATAATTTTATTTGAAGCTTAAATTCGAAACGTTAAATCTCGACCATCCTATCCGAGTCCAAAAAGAGGGTGAGACTATTATTGACCAAGGTGCATAGGAGTAGCACAGTATAGTGAACCAATATTTTGACAGAATTTCACTCCGATCAAAACTCTCCAAAAAAATCCAAAAATCTTCCTTCCCCACGAAGGAATTTCAAGAATCGACAAACCTAGGGATCATNAGAGTCCAAAAAGAGGGTGAGACTATTATTGACCAAGGTGCATAGGAGTAGCACAGTATAGTGAACCAATATTTTGACAGAATTTCACTCCGATCAAAACTCTCCCAAAAAATCCAAAAATCTTCCTTCCCCACGAAGGAATTTCAAGAATCGACAAACCTAGGGATCATCAAAGCGTAAAATTGTTAACTTTTTTCGGTTGTTTCGATTTTTCTCTGTGGGGTTTTAGTGTATGTGAAAAATTATGGAGGACTATAGCTATGGGAGCAGCGATGATGATGAATGGGACAATCAACAGTGCGATAATGACGATGAAGACGATGATGATGATGAATTTCTTGATGGGTTTACGGAAATTGAACAAGAGAGAAACGGAATCTCTGGAAAGGGTCCTTCATGCAAGGTAGTATGATAAAAGTAAAATTTTTACGGGTTTAAACGAATTCAGTAAGCTTTTATATTTCGAAACCCGATAAAGGATTTCGAGAAATTAACCTATAAAGTTTAAATCTTCGATACACCCCTTGTAACCCTTTTCATGCAAATGCTTAATTTTATTGTTTTCGAAAAAAAAGTGTCCCTTTTGAGACTTGATTAGGTTTTCCTTCATATTTTGTTCTGGTTTTGGTTGTAGTTCTTTCATACACGAAATATATGCTTCGTATCAGAAATGTTCAGTTTCTAGTACATTAGAACTCTAGGATGACTGTTGAATACTGTTTCAGTTGAAAGATTGGTACTAGTAGATTTTATGCATGTTCAGTGATTAAATATTGGGGAAGACACTGGATGGTGTAGTGGTTTGTCTCGCTATCCGTTCATACTAGGAGTCGTAGTATTGCTCATGTAGTTTCTTGCCTTCGATTTCTGTTGTTTCTCGTAAGTATACTTTGTTATACTTTCACTTTCGTTGTTTGTTTTGGACTGTTTTTTCTTGAGCTGAGGGTCTGTAGGAAACCGCCTCTCTACCTCGTAAGGTAAAGGTAAGGGCGGCGTACAAGTACCCTCCCTAGACCTCACTTTGCGGGACTATGATGGGTATGTTGTTGTATACTGGATGGTGTTTTCTTTAACAAAAAAAAGAGTTCTAATGATTTTAAAATATTTGATATTATGCTAGAAATTCTTTAAATGAGATTAGCTTCTGGCTAGCAGACTAACTTTTTGAGTTTCTGCCACATACAAGCATTTTCTAAGTCCTGTAAGCAATGAATACCCTGTGCCAAGTGAGTGCATGAGGCACAGTACAGGATATATAATTACTTATCAGGGAACGTATAGGAAGGAAAAAATCACCCTGAATTGTGAAGTTGTCTGCTATTTTCATTTTTATGATTTATGAATTTCTTCAATTCTTCATGCCTACTGTTGGGTTTTGTAGGTAATCAGGAAAGAGACACTTTTAGCTGCACAGGTGAGCAACTTTTCCCAAAATTTGACTTATCCATATGGATATATGTTAACTGACATGAGAAACATTGGTATTTAACTTGCAGAAAGAAGACTTGCAAAGAGTGATGGACTTACTATCTCTGAAGGAACATCATGCTCGAAGCTTGCTTATTCATTACCGATGGGAAGTTGACAAGGTCTTTGCGGTTCTTGTTGAGAGAGGGACAGAAATGTTATATGCTGAAGCGGGTGTGACACTGGAAGGGAAAGATGAACATACTTCCACTCTGTCGACATCTGAAGTGACGTGTCAAATTTGCTTCGAAGATGCCCCTGTTGAGAAGACCACTGTAATGGACTGCAACCATATATTTTGCAATGAATGTGAGCATCTCCCATCCCTTCCCTGAGCCTCTATCTCTGTACGAGTACAATGTTTCTCTTATCTCTTGTCCCCATTTAATCATTATACTAGTGACATGTCACTTTTGACACATGATCTGGAGTTTGTTGTCCCAGCAGTTGAAGTCTCTGTTTGTATGCCTCACATAAGTGGGAAAGCTGTTGGGATCCTTTTCGTAACTACCTAACTTCGAAATACTGATGCTTTCAGTACATCTTTAATGGCATCAATAGCATTTAGAATCTTTTTCTGTAGCAAACCTATGTCTTTGTTAGTTTTCTTTAATGTCAAAGTGATTAGTGCAGCTTGAAAGTTGATGAGCTAGATTCACTTATTGCATTTGTTGTTGGTGCTTTCTCTTTTCTGGTCACTCGAACAAACGATGGTGTAGGCTTAAGGTTGCCAATAATTGTTCTATGCAGGTTGGACAACTCATTTCATTGTAAAAATAAATGAGGGTCAGAGTAAACAAGTAACTTGCATGGCCCAAAAGTGCAATGTGATCTGTGATGAAGGAAAGATTAGGGATCTCGTCACTGCAAGAGATCCTGCTTTAGCAGAGAAATTTGATCGTTTTCTGTTAGAGTCATATATTGATGATAACAAGAGGGTTAAATGGTGCCCTAGTGTTCCTCATTGTGGAAATGCAATTCGCATTGAGGATGATGATTACTGCTGTGAGGTTGAATGTGCATGTGGTGTACAGTTCTGTTTTAATTGTTTATCAGAAGCGCACTCACCTTGTTCATGTCTGATGTGGAAACTTTGGATGAAGAAGTGCAAGAACGATGGGAAGACAGTGACGTGGATAAGTGAAAATGCCAAACATTGCCCAAACTGTCACAATGCCGTGGAGAAGAATGGGGGATGCAACCTTGTAAGATGTAGATGTGGACAGCCGTTTTGGTGAGACTTTATCCATGTCTGTAGTCTTTATTTTCTTCAAATTTTCTAATTTATATGTTCTATTCTTATTCCATTTGTTTGCTATACCATTTTCATTTTTATATATATTTTTCTATTGAAGTCTTTTAACTATATATTCTGTTCCTTCTCTTTTTTTGGTCTCCCGGGAGTTTTTTTGGGGTGGGGGTGGGGGGTGATATGCATGAATTGCATATGATGCAAACAAGGACTTCCAAGGAGTGGAGATTGATGACTTTTAAAGCAGGAAACTGTAAAATAAAAAGAAGAGGGGGAAAGGAGAGCAAATGCTAAGAGAGTTGAACAGATAAAACGGATAATCCGTCCTTATTCCAAGAATGAAAACTTGACCAAGAATTGGAAGGACAAAGAGAAGCAGCAATATTTGTGGTTGTAGTATAAGAGGGCAAAGGAAAAGGAAGTATAACCTCAAATGTTAAGAGCGGGAAGAGAAAGAGAAAAAGAGCATTTTCAAGGTTATAGAAGTTAAGATCCTAAGGTTATCCATCCCTTGCTAGAGATGTAGCTAGTTATTCTTTGAGTGTAGGGTAACAGTTAAATACACATTTCTCCTTTTTCTTACCTACAAGCTCAAGTATGGCATAGTAGTTGCTCCTTTTTTTTCCTCGCTCGTATTGGTTAATTTATTGAAAGCATGTTGGCCAAGCCAAATTATACCAGTACTTTCTCTTTCTCCATCACTTATATTTGTGTATGCAATTTTATTTTATACTTTGTAGTTGGTTGTGCGGTGGAGCTACTGGTTTAGAACACACATGGAGTAGCATTCGAGGTCACACTTGTGGCATTTATAAGGAAGGGGAAGAGGATAAGTCGACGACTGTCAGAAATGATCTCTTGCGCTATACTCATTATTATGAGCGCTATATGGTTCATCGTGATTCGTTGGAGGCTGAAGCAAACATGAAGCAAAAACTAAAGTTTGAAGTGTTGAAACTCGAAGCAAGGGAATTGCAATCAAAGGACTTCAGCTGGGTAGAAAATGGATGTAATAGACTCCTTGAATTGAGGCGAATTCTCTCCTGTTCCTATCCAGTTTCATTTTACGTTTTTGATCAGACGCTGTTCAAGGATGAAATGACACAAAAAGATAGGGAAATAAAGAAGAACCTTTTTGAAAACCTGCAGCAGCAACTTGAAATAAACGTTGAGAGACTTTCGATGTTCTTGGAAGAACCATTTGCTAATTATCCTGAAGATAAACTTTTGGAGACTAGAACGAAGATCATCACTCTCTCCGTTCTAACAGACAACCTCGGCAAAGAGTTGTAAGTGTGCATCACATCTAATAAACTAGCTATGCATTATTTATATTTGCGTTAGGTTCTTCAAGTACATTGATATGTTAAAGAAGTCATTTACAGGTCCTTTATATAACAATTCAGTTTCAAGGTAAACGAAACTCATTTTTTTCTGAACGAGTATCAACCAAACTGCCCTTTGGTTAGAATCACAAGGAGGCAAAAACAGTGATCTTTACTTATGTTCTGTAGAAACTAACTGATCTGGATATTGCTAATGTGTCTACCAAGTGAGGCTTCATTCCTGGATTTTTTGTTTTTGCAGGTACGATTGCATTGACAACGATTTACTGCTTCCTCTACAGCAGGCGAATCATACCATAGCTCATTATAGATCCGAGGGAGTGGCGAAAGCATCAGAACTTCCTAATTGACATTCCACCAACACTAGGCATGTGAGCACTCTCAATCAGAGGCAAGAAAAGATGCACATTCCTTTTCTCATGAGCTGATCTACAATTTTATGCTAGAGGGTTTGATTACTACAGCATCTAATATTCTTTTGCTACACTTGATATGAATTAAGTCTAGATTCTTAACTACATATAGTTCGAGTTGAAGACAATGTGTGAACATTGGTTTTCGTTTAGTCATATCATATCATATATTATTATAAGTGGGAAGATTCAAACTGCAGAGTTGAATTATCATTTTGTCCCTCTACAGTTAATAAATGAGTACATTGATGTTGCTTTTAATCGTAATCATAAATTTCATAATGGAAGAATTTGATAAGTTATGATATGCAAAGTCATTCATCACTTTAATGTAGAAATCATATAGCTTTTAATTGTGATCATAAATCTCATAATGAAAGAATTTGAAAAGTTATGATATGGAAACTCATTCATCACTTTAAGGTAGAAATCAATTTCAGAGTTAAAATTTAAAGGGTCATTTCTTAATGCTATTTAAGAACCAACTTACGGAAGTTCACAATCAGAAATTGAATTACGGAAATTGCACAATTCAACATGATAAGATAAGAGAGTTAGAAGTTGCAAGTGAAAATAATCGAAAAAATGCTGAAAATTGGTGATCAAGAAGAAAAAATAGCAGCAGAGAAAATGAGTGTAAATTTAGTACATATGTAGTATTAAACAATGAACAATTTTATGTTGATATGTTGAGACGTTATCTCTAACAATAACAGTGTTTTTCTATGAGGACTTTCTTTGCAATATCTTCAACTTTTCGTTCTTGCTTTCTTTCTTCGTTATAGAATTTTTTTTCCGTGAAGCATTTAGAAGTGTATGGGTGTTGAACTTGAAGCATAAATATCAATTTAAGGCATATGTAGAAATTCAACACGAAGAGTTCGCACAACTTACGTTTTAACACTATCACCTTGATACAATAAGCTCTTAGCTTATATTCCTTATGTTTCAATAAATGTGATGTAGTTTAATTAGATACGAAATTTTAAAAATATGAGAAAATTAGTGAAAACAAAACAGATAAATGATACTCTTTAATGAAAAATTGAATATAAAACACAGCCCCATAAAATAACAAATGAATATATAGATTGGATTTCACAAACTAAAGCATATAGGTTACTATGAAAGAATATAAATAGCCATTAATATTAACAAAAGAAAACTAAATTACTCTTATTAAATATGTCTTTTTATATAATAGAAAAATGTTGTTATAGAAAATATTTGTTTATAGATTTAATTTGCATATTAACACATTTAATTACATCTACATATCGCAAGTAGTTAAATAATGTCAATTAACATTACCAAGTACCAACAATAAAAGAAAAAAAGAAAATATTGGGTAATTACCTATAAAAAATTGTACACTATAATTTTATTTTATGATATAACAAAATAATTTCTTATTAATTAATCAAATTAGACAAAAAAATTTCAATTAGGTGGATTGGACTATACTCATCTTGATCCAAGTCCATTTTTTCTTTTTGATATATCGCTTTTTAATTTATATTCAATAATATCTTTAACCTATCTAAATTTAACTAAATCATTTTTTCAAAATAAAATAAAATATTGTTTTAGTTCCAAATTTCTCCATCCTAACAGTAATAAACGCTTCAAAATGTAAAAAATAATATATTATCCAATACTCATAATTCAAATAAACAATTAAATTGAGGGCAAATAACAGAAATTACATATATTTGAGGCAAAATTGTTATTTGTCACTTATAAGTTTATAATTACAGAAATCTCGTAAATTGATACAATAATAAAAGCGCTTATGCGTACACTAATATAATGTAAATTTTATACCTGATACACTAATCTAATGCACGAGATACATTAATCGGATGCATATAAATGAGGTATTTTGTAGATTTGTAAAACTAATAGGAATAACAGTAATAAAATAACTTAAAGGTGAGATTTCTATCATTTTTCCAAATAAAATGCCTATACACTAACTCGTAAATTATAACATTAAAAAAATCCGTTTAAATTTAACTCAACCCGACTTTTTTTTCCCAATAAAATTAAAGAAAGTTGAATAAGAAAAGGTTTGGACTATTATATTATTACATTTTTTCCTTAGAAAAAGGGAGTCTACAACTTTTCAAAGCTGTAAAACTGTTGTTACAAGTAAAATAGGAAATCTGAAATTGAGCTTCAGAGAAGAGCAAAAATGGCGAAATCGAGTGCGGATGATGAAGAGTTGAGGAGAGCTTGTGAAGCAGCGTTAGAAAGTACTAAGCAGAAGATCGTGATGTCAATCAGAGTTGCTAAGAGTCGTGGGATCTGGGCGAAAACTGGAAAATTGGGTCGTAGTCATACTGCTAAACCAAGAGTTATCGCCATTTCAAGTATGTAATCTACGTAGATTTAGTTTTGAGTAGATAGTTTATTTTTAGTTATTTGATGAAATGTAGAGGAAAGTTAAGTTGAGTGATTGTGTTGTTTATATGCTGCGTGATCTGTTTTAATTTGATGAATAATTTGAGTTTGGAAATGAGTTTAGTAAGAGTTTAGCTAGCTTAGGTGTGTTTAGGGATGTATGATAAAATTGGAACAATATAGAGAAAGGTACTGTGTGCGTGAAGGCATTAGGTAGCTTTGGGAAGTTAGACTTGTTGTGATGGTAAATTGTTATAGAGGAAGGGGAAGAGTAATCATGAGGTTGCGGAGTTTGAGTCAATGAGGAAACAAAAGTCTGAAATGACACTTTTGACTCCTGCTAGGCGGTTTTGGGGTTGTTCGGTTTTTAATTGAAAAAGAAAAAGAAAAAGGAATGTGCATTCGTGTTTGAATTGCTGATTACTGAGGGAGGAACGTTGAAAGGACTGTGTAGTTCCTATGGGGACTTGTGGGGGAGGAGAAGTAAGAACAAAAAAGAAAAAGGAGAAACCTGTGAGGTTAGGATTTCTAGCTACAAAGAGAGCAAAGTCCCCTTTTTGGCACTTGGGTAGGAGGATTTGGAAGGTAGTTTTTTTACCATGTTAGAAAAAAAAAAGATGAAATAAAAATAAGGAGACCTTCTTGAGCTCATTTCTTGTGGGAAAAACAACTATTTGGCTTTTGGTTGGAGGGTTTACCATATTAATGAAAAAGGAAAGGATCAACTATTGTTGTACTAATTTGTCTTGCCAAAAAGAATTGAGCAAAGTCTGAGTACAAAGCGCCATTTAATGGAAGTAACATATGCCATTCTGGTAAGAGTAAGCTAACTAATGATGCCAATATGAGCTTATAGTTGGTGCTAGATATCTTCATTTTTAATCATATCTCTTCTAGTATGTCCACACAGCTACCTCAACATCCTTATTTATGGAACTTTCTTCAGAACATGAAAGTTCTTAACTGACCTACACTCAAAGTATTTGTGAAATTAGGTCTTAGGCCTAACTCACACCCCAAAAGCTAGCTCAAAGGAGGATAATTGCCCAAACCTTATAATGAGTTCACCCATCTCATTAACCACTGATGTGGACTTTTAGGTCTTAGGCCTAACTCACACCCCAAAAGCCAGCTCAAAGGAAAGAGGATTGCCAAACCTTATAAGGAGTCCACCCATCTCATTATCCTTCTCTGCTTGAACCCTTTTTACTCGAGGGTTTATCTAAACCTCCATCCTTGCATTAACTCCATCGAGTCTTGTCAATCAGTACGGTTTCATTCGCAAATTACATATACCATGACACCTTGGATGTGCCACATCAAGTCATCCATCACCAAGGCCAATAGAAACGGGCTAAAAGACAATTCCTGATGCAACTCCATCATGAATGGGAAGTTCTTCGGCCTTTGAGTCTCCTCGTCTCCTCCCCATTGCCTCACCTTGGTCTTGGTTCCATCTTACATGTCCTTAGTTGCCCTAGTATAAGCCACATGTACACCTCTAGCCTCCAAGATCTCCATAGAATCTCCTCAGGACTTTGTCATAAGCATTCTCTAGATCAATGAACACAATATATAAGTCCCTCTTCCTCTCTTTATACTGCCCCACCAGTCTCCTCACAAGGTGGATTACTTCTGTAATAGATTGCCCCAGCATGAATCCGAACTAATTCTCAGAAAAGTTGGCCCCAACACCACCTTCTGAAAAACAAGAAGGATTAAGGGAAAAATGAGTCGTTAGTAAATTTATTATCAATAAATGGAAACATGCCATGGATTTTACTATGGGCCAGAGTACTGGTTGGTAGGTACCACATTGTCCAAAAGAGGGGTGAAAACCTTACACTATATTTGATGGGTACAGAAAGTGGAATAATCAGTGCAGTGGAATCCCAAAAAAGGAAAAGTATAAGGAAGAAAAGGCCATTGGATACCCAAATATCTTCAGGAGTTGTACGAAAGGAGAATTGTATCTCTTTCACATTCTGTCCGGCCATTCCAAACAATTTGAAAGAAATGATCACTTCCCAACTAAGGGAATTAAGTGTAAAGTTTTATTTAATTTAATTACTCTTTAGGGTAAGAGGTTGTTCATGAAAGATGAGCTTATTTTGACAAACACCTTCAAAGTTCTTGAGTAACGGTCTAATTGAGTGAGAAGCTCTTCCTTTATCCAAGATTTTTGACGTAAATATTGTCAGTGAAGTCCTCTAATGACTGTGCCATTTTAACAAATAATGTTCACCTCACAAAATGGAATGGGGTTGTATGTACTTTCAGTTTTTACTTTTCTTTTTAAATTGGCTCAGAGTTGGTCATTCTGGTTGTTCCCTCTATCATGATGCATGGTTTGTGCAGCAAAAGCAAAAGGTCAACGAACTAAAGCTTTTCTCCATGTGTTAAAATATTCCACTGGAGGAGTTCTTGAGGTAAATACTTCTGATTTATTCTCTTTTACTAATTTTTTTCCTTCTGGTCAGACACTAATCTTAGAACTTATAACCAGATAATAGTGTAGTTGTCCACCCACGTGAATACGAACCTCTGACTTCATTATGGGTTATCAAAAGGACAAAAATGAATCTATGACCTCATTGTTATGAAAATGCTCATAATCTAACATGACAGTTTCTGTACTCAACCTTTATAATGTGCATGATGAAGCTACAATGATATATAATACTGGTCAGAAGTATTTATGTTACTGAATTGTCCTAGACATAACCAATCTTATGGAAGGCAAAACTGAAGCATAACCAAGATGCTTGGTGGTAGCCAAGGTTGAACATTACTCCTGATGCTTTACTTTCAGGCAATCAGTTCCTTGTTTTATCTTTGGACTTTGAAGTTACTACTAATTGGGGAAGGGGGTAACTCAGTCTTGTCAAGAATAGTCACCCTAATTTGTAGCAGATGATTAGCTAAATTTTCCCTTCCATCACGTTTTACTCCTGTTCTTCCATCATTTTCTTTACTGTAAACATATATAATTAGTTACAAGAAATTTTGAGAAGTAGCTACTTGACACCCTGAGCAATTTGCTTTCTGAACATTGTTTGAGCACCTTACCTAGTGCATTCACATTTTAAAACATTCCAAAAGAACCAAATCGGATCTCCCAAAATCAACATATTAGACTAGCGAGTTTCATTTAAAGCAAATCCGGGTCGAAATGTCATGTTTTTGCTAATAATTCTGTTCTGCTCTCACATGTAGCCTGCAAAATTATACAAGCTTAAGCATCTATCGAAGGTGGAGGTTGTGACTAATGATCCAAGTGGTTGTACATTTATGCTGGTAATTCTACTGAGTACTGTATTGTCCTTACTCCTATAATAGAGATATTTGGAACTTATTCTGAAGGATTTTTTCATGAAGGGATTTGATAACCTCAGAAGTCAAAGTGTCGCTCCTCCTCAGTGGACAATGCGTAATGTTGATGATAGGTTTGTTTCATTTTTTCTTTGCCTATTTATCTGAATTCTTATGCCAACTTGATTTTTTTCCCTTTTGTCGATGAACTTTTTCCTTGATTGTTGTAGGAACCGTGTATTGCTTTGCATTTTGAACATCTGTAAAGATGTTTTGGGTCGTCTCCCCAAGGTTGTTGGCATTGATGTGGTGGAGATGGCTCTTTGGGCAAAGGTGCATATAATAGTTCTGCAACTTGCTTTGAACTTCATAACAGCACATCTGTAGGCCGCGTCTCTGTAAAGTGTTGCTTCATTCTGTTTCTTATTCAAGATGAATTTTTCTGCCCTTGAGCTTGCATCATCATCATGATAATGCAAAAAGTCATCAGAATTAAATTGTTCACCTACATCTCCTCTTTTCTTTAGTTAAATTGTCTTTGAAAAGGATATGGTCTATTTTTTGTGTATGGACAAACAATAATTTTATTAATATGGAAATACTTCCAAACACAAGCTGTGTACCAAATTCCTTTTAATTAATATGGGAATACTCACACATAACAAAAAGTAGAGAACCTACACAAAACTTTGGTTCTCTACAGAAGATACCAATCATATGTTATGAAAGGGACCTCTTGGTTGCACCAAAACTAGAAAAACCTTGGAAGAGCATAACTTTTCAGAGAAAAAAAGGCCCTTCGAGAAGACTTTATACACACTGCTTACATCCGCAGTGAACACGTGCTTTCGTTAATTTGGAATACATATTCGTTTGCAACTAGTTGCTTTTATGTGTTTCTTTGGAGGGTTTATGAATATAGATCCCCCAGCATCCAACCGCATAGGAACTAAAATGAAATTTGGTGCTTTGTGCAATTCTAATCTAGATAAATCTATTTGTAGGAAAATACTCCAACATTTACCAAACAACATACTAATCTCCAAGATGGGCCTGTCAGTGCTGCTGTGGAAGAACGTGAGATGAAAGTAACTGTTGAAAGGGAACTTGTGTCTCAAGCGGAGGAAGAAGACATGGAGGCTCTTTTAGGCACGTATGTGACCTCTTTTTCTCTCTTGTTTTGACATTTGATTATCTCATCTTCGGCTCGAAATGTAAGCTGCTTATGTCTGCATTAACAAACCAATACTTGGCACAATTGTGAGAGCAATTGGATAATAATGGCTAAATGTCTCCTACAGTAATGATTTGGTGCTTTAGGACTGTTAACAACTGTAAGAATGGCCTATTTCATGCGGACTCGGTATAAGAAGTGTTTTAGAGAGTGAAAAGCATAAAAAGAAGGTTTGTTGGAGGCTTAAGCAATAACGTAAGCCCCTTCAATTGAAGTGTGCAACTGAAAGAAAATACAAATTTCTTTGTCCCCCTCCCC
>NC_028648.1:80001937-80020069 GCF_001406875.1 Solanum pennellii | reverse complement strand
CCCCCCCCCTAAAAAGAAGAAAAAACTTAAAACCAAATCCAGATATTACGTAAAAATATACTAGTACGCATAATTAGTTAATGCCAAGTTTGATCCCTAAACTGGGACTGAAGACACTGACAAGTCATTGAGAACCCGTGATGGTTATCTGTGTTGGAGAACACCAAGCAGTAGATAGCAGCAGTGATAGACCTTACCTTTTTTTTCCCTTGTTAGTTGTTCTCTAGTGCGAGGTTTACTAGTTAGTTTAGTTGTAGTTGTTCTTCGTTTCCAAGTCCCTGATTTATCTGGGTAACATTTTGGTTCCTTGTCCTGATTGTGTTTTTCCAACTTCCTACAGTTATGTAATGGGAATTGGTGAAGCTGAGGCATTCTCAGAGCGGTTAAAGCGAGAGGTTCAAGCTCTGGAAGCTGCAAATGTGCATGCCATTTTGGAGAACGAGCCATTAATTGATGAGGTGACTGGTCAATATTTTTGTAAAAAGTTCCTATTATTTTGATACCTGTGTTAGAGGAGCTTTTGGTTATATTTTTTTCCATGATCTGCTGCTGATGTTGTTTCTGGAACAACCAATAGCCTTCTACTTGAATAGGCGATGCAGCTCTTGCATTGTTAAACTTTTTTTGTGCCAATTGTAGTTAACACCAAACTTTGTCTGTCCCCTCATATTCAGCTTTTCTTCCAAATCCTCCAATTTTCTATATGCATATTCGTAGATAGAACTTCTGCATAGGAGCGGGGTTTTTACCCTGTGCGCACCCAAAGGGTAGCGGCTGCGGGTTTCCCTTGTCATAAAAAAAAAATATTCGTAGATATATATTATTGCCTTCTCAGATTAGGGGAGAATGTTTCTGCCTTTGAAATAATTGTCCTGCAGGTCTTGCAAGGGCTTGAAGCAGCCACCAGCTGTGTTGAAGATATGGATGAATGGTTGGGCATCTTCAACTTAAAGCTAAGACACATGAGAGAAGACATTGAATCGGTAGGAATCTCAGCATTTCACTTTTGTAGTTTATTATCTAGTATTAGCAGTAAGGAGATAAGTTTTGCCTTACTCAGTCCACTGGTTTTGTATGTGTATTCTATTATAATGTGATCTGCCTATGCCTGCTCTTTACTTGTGAATATCTTGAATGTGAAAATTAATTCTGTGTCCTAGTCGTTGGAGCATCTATCTGATATGTAGTTTTTCTTTCTACTGCAATGACCAATGGATAAACCTAGATAATATCATTTCTTTCCTGACATGAACCAAATTTGGTTATCTAGAAGTCTGATCTGTCTGTATATATGCTTCCAGGGAAAAAGGATGATAGTTCTATATTTGCATGGTTATAGTTGCTGTAAGACTGAGTTTGCTACATTACATATGCACAATTTGAATATTGAATTGGATTAGAATTTTGACAGCCTATTATTTGAATGCATCTCCTTTGCTAGTGCACTGCTAATCCTTTCTCTATGCAGATAGAGAGCCGCAACAACAAGCTGGAAATGCAGTCAGTTAACAACAAAGCATTGATTGAGGAACTTGATAAGCTTCTTGAGAGATTGCGTATACCCTCTGAGGTCTCTCTCTCTCTCTGTCTGTATCCGAGCTTGTTAATGGACACTCAGAAATAAACTAATGTTTTTACTTGATCATTCTTGTTTTGTAGTATGCAGCATCTTTAACAGGCGGTTCATTTGATGAGGCAAGAATGCTTCAAAATATTGAGGCATGCGAGTGGTTAACTAATGCCTTACGTGGTCTTGAAGCTCCTAATTTGGATCCTAGCTATGCAAACATGAGAGCTGTATGTCCACTTGATCATTTCTTTCTTTCTGATTCTTTTAGTTATTTCTTCATCAGTGCTGTGCTTCATCATGTAGGGTAGAAAATTTTAATATAGGTAAGCATACATATTTGAAGCATGGCACAATTTTTTGCCTGATCAGATCTTGGATAACTGTTGTTTCTCAGGTGATTGGGGAAATAAAAAATGGTTGAATTATTGCAAATACATGGTACTTGTTGTATCATGTGATGTGACTGGCCTTGATGAGCCTTGGCTTTATAAATGGATGGGGAACTCGTCCTTTCTCTTTTATTCTACCACCTAATTCTTATTGATAAGCTTCTTGTTGGTTCTTTGGGGGCTTATGATCTATTACTTTATATGGATGATAAGTATGTAAATTGTATTATTACATCTTATGTGCTTGTTTGCCAATTGAAGTGAAACCAATTAATCCTGCCTTGCAGATAAACTATTTCTCATTGGCAGTGGATGTTTCTCTAATTTGTCTGTGTAAGTGTGAACTCACTTTAACTTGTGAAAATATTTTGAATCTCTTGTAGGTAAAGGAGAAACGAGCAGAGCTTGACAAGTTAAAAACGACTTTTGTTCGAAGAGCATCTGAGTTCTTGAGAAACTATTTTACCAGTTTGGTGGATTTTATGATAAGTGATAAGAGTTATTTTTCTCAGGTATTCTTCCGCTGGCACTTCTACTTTTTACTCAATTGTCATCTTTCTTTTGTAAATAGTTACTATAGACAGCTGATAACATGAATTAAACAGCGAGGACAATTGAAGAGGCCCGACCATGCTGATCTGAGATACAAGTGCAGGACATATGCTCGTCTTTTGCAACATCTGAAGGTCAGACTGATACAATTTCTTGGTTAACTTTTTATTGTTTATTTTAGTAGTTTCTTATGTCTTTTTTGCTATCCTTTATTTACAGAGTCTTGACAAGAATTGCTTGGGCTCCTTAAGAAAAGCTTATTGTACATCCCTTAATTTGCTTTTGCGCCGGGAGGTCAGAAAAGTTATTGATATCAATCCAATTGTCTTTTCATGTCTTTCAATAACTACTTTTATTTCCTTCTTCTTGCTGAGTAGGTTGCTTAGATTCCGTTATATGTTAACCACATCGTATGTGCACTTCTAAACTATTTGAATATCTGTTTTCTTCATCTCAAACCTTCAGTCCTTTGCATCAAAGAGTTGCCTAGTTAACCTGCTTTTGGACAAGTTTAATCTACTTGTAACCTACGTAAATAGCTAGACAGTTCCTGGGATATATTGTAAAAGAGGTGCAGACTTCTCTAAAAATGAGACTGACATGCAGGCTGTTCACTATAAACAATAACAAGCTGTATAAAAAATGAAGTGGCAGCAGTAGAAAACCAGATAGAAGAAAATGAGAAGATGGGAAGAGGGGAATCCAAATTTCAACTCTTCTCAAGGGATCAATACAACACTAGCCACTCAAAGACATTGATTTATAATTAGACTCAGAACTTTTAGTATACATACAAACTGGATGTGCAAGGAGAAATGAATAGGACTCTGGGAGATCAATTTTGGAGAAAAGAATTACTTCACGTACAAGTAGCTTGGAGGCCTAGTCTAGAGGACTTCAACCAAGTTTACTTGATGCAAGAAAATCTCAGCACCAGGGAATTAAAGGCAACTGGACTGCAATCCTTTTGAAAAGGTCCTGAAATAAACTGAACTAGCTAAGTTCTAGAATACTAAGACCTATGAACACACTTAAAAGGATAAAGCAATTATCAGCTGCCTTCTCACTCAAAAGAGACATAGCTCAAAACAGCTACCAAGGACATTATTTGGTGGACCAAACAATGTTCTTGCATGTTCTGTGGTCATAGGCTTTACAGTTGGCTAGCTGGCCCAGACACCAAAAGAATCTTCACATTGGGCAGCCAGAAGTCCAGAACTGAGAGTGTGCATTTTGCCAACAGTTTTCTTCTTTTCTGCCTTTGAGCAGAAATTAAGGGTGAAGCAGGGTTAATTGTCTAAGAGTGACCTAACTAGTAAAGATTGAAAAACATATTTGCATTATGCATTGATGGCTGTCTATTTTATTTTTTTCATTTGTGTGTATCTCTGGATGCCCTTGCTACGAGTCTCATAGAAATTTCAGTTAACCTATAAGAAAAAGCTGAACCATACTCCCTGCTCTATTTAGCAAAACAATATACTCCCACTCAGACACACATTGAAATCAATGCCAAATTGCAATTTTCGATGTTCAAAAAAAAAAAAAAAGGAGAAAAGAAGAATTACTAAATGTATAGCTTGATTGTTTCCCTCAAGTTGCTAGGGTTTAAAAATAATGTCTACAGATGTTTTAGAATAAGAAAGAATCATATTTACAGGCATAATATCATCCCAACGATAAGTACTCGACTACTTGTCCACATTGATATAATGATATGCATATTAGTTTCTAACCTACAACTTTAATTGCGAGATATTCACGAGTATCTTGACAATCAACTTTAATTGCGAGATATTCACGAGTACCTTGACAATCCTATTCAAGTTGAAAAATACATATCGTAGGCTGCAACTCCTTGTTTGTTGCAAATATAATCAATCTTTAAACTCTAGCTGGTTTTGTAAGCATATCTGTTAACTAGTGGAGATTTTAATGAGTAAGTAGCAGATCTCTCCTTATTCTGTGAGGGGAGTAAATTGTGAATGTAAGAGGGGGATAATGAGGAGAGTAATACATCAATGGGTGGCTGATATTTATGTGTTAGTAGAGACTACTTGATTCCTAATTCCCCTTAAAAAAAATCATCCTAGTTGATTCCTAAATGTTGTGTACAATCAAAACACAGTTGGAATGAGAGAAACTGAGTTATGCAAGATGAAATTGCTCAAAGGAGAATGTATTGAGAATTGAATCTTGTAAGCCATCTTGGCTAATAGATGTATGTGGTTTGCATTGCTTGTTCTGTTGGTTTTTATATGCATTGGTGTACCTCCTAATATTTTTATGTTCTGATGTAATATTCCTATTTATTTACCATGCCTTGTGATTCTCCTTGGACCAAACTTCAGAGTTGAAAATGGAAAAAGTATAGGGATCACAATATATTCTTAATGAAGAAAAGTTAGAGTTTGAAGTAATGATTCCTTAAGTATGCCATACTTTGCAGGCTCGTGAGTTCGCAAATGAGCTTCGTGCCAGTACAAAGGCGTCAAGAAATCCAACTGTATGGCTTGAAGGTTCGGTGGGTTCGAATCAAAATGTGAATAGTGCAGACACTTCAACAGTTTCGGATGCATATGCGAAAATGCTGACAATATTTATCCCTCTACTTGTGGATGAGGTGCTCCTCTACTTTCTTCTCTCTCTGGAATATATTTTATATAATGGGTTAATGTTGCTCTTCATAAAACATAATTGGTTAATGTTGCTTTTACTCCCCATATCAAGTTTTTTGTTTCTTTTTTCTAAATGCAGAGTTCTTTCTTTGCTCACTTTATGTGCTTTGAAGTTCCTGCACTCGTTCCACCAGGAGGTCTTGCTAATGGCAATAAAAGTGCTCAGGATGAGGATGATGCAAACTATGATGATTTGGGTATTATGGATATTGATGAAACTGACAACAAAGCTGGTACTGCTTTGTCCTTTTTCCTTCCCTTGTCTAGCCTGATTTATGGTCAATTAAGGCTACTTTTCACATCTTGCAGGTAAAAACACTGGTGAGCTAGAGGCACTGAACGAATCACTTCATGATTTACTTGATGGAATACAAGTAATGACACATTACATTTTTACAATAGCCTTGTTATTTGATTATAATCACAATAATGTGTTAACTTGAAGTGAAAATATGGCCCTACGGGAATCAAGCTAGCTTCTGTTAGTATTAGATTGAGATGCTAAATAAAATACAGATCTTAGTTGTAGGTGTGTTTAAAGTTGGTGATTCTTCTCCTGTGAGCTATGTGATCTACATGATCAATGTTCACACCTTCATGCTTAATTGTTTATCTGGTACAATGTGTAGTTATCAACGAATTCCTGCTATAACTGTACTCATCCCGATAGAGTTCAAACTTTTACTAAGACAGAAGTCGGAACCAGAACACTGGTTTTGCATTGTTCAGCAGACAGCTTCATAATATTTCTTTTCTGTAATCAAAATGCCTATTATCCTTAGCTGTTATTTACAAATTGGTAAATCTTTATGATGCACCACCGTCGCTAGTTGTGTTCTGTAGAACCAGCCTTGATAAGGGAGTCATTGCTTTCTGGAAATATTTTATTTTTCCTTGTCATGAGGAGCTAGTGCTGGATGTTTTCAAGCAAGTTTTACCTATCTCTATGGTTCTTATAGCTTAGTTTCTCTTTTGCGGATCAAATTTCTTTGTAGTTTCGGAGTTTTATTGTCTCAATATTCTGTTCGAAACATCTGAAAAAACTCTCTTCTTTTCACGTGTAGGAGGACTTCTATGCGGTGGTGGATTGGGCATACAAGATTGATCCTTTGCGCTGCATATCAATGCATGGAATTACAGAACGTTATATTTCAGGTCAGAAGGCTGATGCTGCAGGATTTGTGCGCATCTTGCTTGATGACTTGGAATCTAGAATTTCAATGCAGTTCAGTCGGGTGAGTTCTTGTCATAATATATGCTTTTGGAACTCATAAATGATGATGTTTACTTTCTTTTCTGTTTGTTTCAATTGCAGTTTGTTGACGAAGCATGTCATCAAATTGAAAGAAATGAGCGAAATGTTCGGCAGTTGGGAGTCTTGTCATATATACCAAGGTGGAATGAGTTTCATATGCCTTTAGTTTTGTATACTTGCCTTAACTGTGGGAACAGGTTTCTGTCAAATATGTAGTTAAATGGTTCAACTTGGGGGATCTGAATAGTGCTTGACATACTTAGGGGTCGTTTGGTAGAGTGTATAAAAGTAATGTTAAATATAGTGTATTAGCAATACTTGCATTAGTAATTTTTGCATTAGTTATGCTTGCATTAGTTGTACATACATTATTTCTTATGCATTGTTTGGTTTGGTGTATTAAAAATAACATGTATTGTACAAAAATATCCTTCACATTATGGTGAAAAAGATGTAAAAGTGTTTTTGAGGGGTATTTGTGTCTTTAAAGTGCTAATGCATGCATTAAATCCCTTTGCATTACTAATACCTAGAAATCCATGGTATTAGTAATGCACTCTCCAATACACAATAGAGTGTATTAGTTATACATAGCATGAAAAAGGGTACCAAACAAGGTACTACTAATACACAGTTATGCAAGCATTATTTTTGTTAATATACTCTACCAAACGATTCCTTGGGGAGTAAAGTTATTGATTAAGCATGTAGATTTGGTGTCAGGAGGATTTGCTTAACTAGTGGCATTGCAGTTACAGCTTTTGTCTTCTTTCTTTAATCTTACCCTCCCAGTTTATGTGGTCTGATATTCTGATCAGTAGTGCATTTAGACATGCTAGAATATAGGCGCTTATATCACATTTTCTTTACTGAAGGATTGACCTTCATTAACACTGAGAATGGCATGGGTTTGTTTCTTGGGAACATTCTTTCCCCCAGTTTGAAAAAGAGAGTGATTTCTCAATTTTCATACCGTAATTGTTACTACCAAGAAAATTACTGCTTTTGCTTGAAGAAATCAATTGCTCCAACTTTTTAACTTACAGTTTGCTCAGCTATTTTTATTTCTATTATTAACCCAATAAATTTCTTTTCAGTTAGTGCCAGTTTTATATTATTAACCCACTCATATGCTTTCACACTCGTTCCATCTCTGTATTACCTCTGTTATGATTAATTATTCTTTTTTACCTTTTGCTGTGTGCTTCCTCTAACAACTTTTCAATTGAAGAAATCTGTAGCTGCTGGGCTTCTTGTTGTAATTGTACTTCAAAATCTGATTTGTTACTTATTTTCCCTTCAGACTGCTGCCAATTGATCTTTTTGTCTTGAATAATCAGCAATTTCATTTGGTATTGTAGATTTGCCACACTTGCAACCCGTATGGAGCAGTATATTCAAGGACAATCAAGGGATTTGGTTGACCAGGCGTACGCTAAGTTTGTGAGTGTTTTTATCTCTGACGTGTTTCTTAATAAACGAGTGTGAAGAACTATTAATATGTGAGATTACGACTGCTGAAGATTTTAAAATGGCTCAATATTGAGTGGTTTTGTTTTCCTTTTTTGTTTTTTGGTGTTAGTATAGCAGTTGATAATTCTATTATTTGCTCTTTTAATATTCTATAACTCACATCATGCAAAAGTGGATATAGGGGGAAAAAGCAAAATAAAAATTAGGAAATACCTATACAAATCTTTTCTCCTCTCTGTGTGATGATTTTAATACACACTTTGTTGTCGTCAGATAATACTTTTCTCCTTATGTAATGTTGTGGCGTGGCTGTTTCGGACATTGTTTGGCAGGTCACTACAATGTTCCTTACTTTGGATAAAATTGCTAAAGCAGACCCAAAATATGAAGACATTATGCTTTTAGAAAACTATGCAGCATTTCAGAATAGGTATTGTTCTAGTGTTACTTCCAGAGCTCTATAACATATTCTATTCCGTCAAATCAGTTTGAGTGCTGATGGGAAGCAGTTGTGCAGTCTTTATGACCTGGCTAATATGGTGCCAACATTAGCAAAATTCTATCATGAAGCCAGTGAATCTTATGAACAAGCTTGCACACGCCATATCAATGTGATTATATTCTATGTAAGCTTCCCTATATCTTGCTTCTTTATTTTGTAATGGTTTCTTTGTTGCTTTTATTGTTACTAGTACTTCTTAAGGTCCAAGTCTTTCTGATGATATACCTTAAAACCTGTACTTCCGACAGCAATTTGAGCGACTTTTTCAGTTTGTTCGAAGAATCGAGGATTTGATGTACACAATCCCGCCTGAAGAGGTTAGGTTATATATTTTTTTTTCATCTAAGCTTCTCCTCAGATACAGCATTTATTGTCGGCTCTCCTCTTAAGGATATCTTAATTTTCCTTGTATGAGGACAATATCGCTTGTTAATTAGTTTCCTGCTTTGTTATTAAGTTGATGCAAATTTGAACCACTACATGACATTAAATTACTAATACTGGAATAAAGTTGTTATCTCTTTGGCAGATGGAACTTTAGGTTTGCATTACCGACATTTTAAGTTGACACTGAGCAAAAATTTGGTTCCCTTATTTGTAGCTCAGTTGTTCCCTTTCCTCTTTTTGAAGTAACAAAAAATTGTTTTGTCCCATAATTTGCACTTACTTGAGGTTTCTGTCAACTTAAATGCAAATGCTTCTTATTTGACTGCGTCAATAGATCATCAGCTGCTAATGATCTATGTCATTTTAAATATTTTAGATTCCGTTCCAACTTGGGCTGTCAAAGATGGATCTTCGGAAGGTGGTAAAATCCAGTTTATCTGGGGTAAGTCTATCAATGTCCTCAATCCAGTTTATCTGCTAATGATCTATGTCTTACATTTCTGGGTCTTTGATAAATATTCAAACTTTGCTTCTTTAGGCGGATAAGTCCATCAGTGCAATGTATAAGAGATTGCAGAAAAACTTGACCTCAGAGGAGTTGCTGCCTTCATTATGGGATAAATGCAAGGTATATCTAGCAAAATAGGGTATTGAAAGTAATCACTTGAAAATCTCAATAAGAAATAAATTATACGTTGCCTTGTCGGACTCACGTTGTAAAACTGTTGAGACAATTCCGGGGAATCCTGTGGCCATTGTCCGAGTTCTCTTATTAAAGAACTCAGTCCTCGCTATGTGATGAGATGGACAGTGAACTGGACAACGGATAGAATAGCGCCATTTTGAGTTGCTTTAAAATTTCTCTGTGTCTAGACTTTTGTTGATCCCTTCCAATATTGATCTCATCTTCCCTTGGTTCATTTTTCGTATAGCAAATTTACCTACAACATTCATATTCTTGCAGAAAGAGTTCTTGGACAAGTACGAAAGTTTTGCTCAGCTTGTAGCCAAGATATACCCCAGCGAGAACGTCCCATCTGTTTCAGAAATGCGCGATCTTTTGGCAGCCATGTAAAGAAGCTTTTTGTGAGTTCGATTCTAGTTTTAGTTGTTAGGAAAAGTGTGTTGTAGAGTATGTCTTCTGTTGTCTATTTGTTTTCTGTAGAGCATTTGCCTGTATCGTCCTCGCGCCTTTTTTGTTTTCTTTTAAAGCTATTGTATGAGTTATCTAAGTTCTTATTTTCAAGTGTCACTGTGGAGGAAGAAATGTTTTATGTTACTACATATCAATTCATCTGTTAGTTATTAAAGAAGTGTTTTCACTAGTTATGCCTTGAAGTATTTTGTTGTTTTTTGAATTCCTACCTACAAATATAGGGTTATGTAGATAGGCATGTCATAGTCCATGGTTATTAACAAAGATTGTGGTGGAGTAACAAGTATATTTTTGTTGTTTGAGTTTTAAATATGGAATCACGAGAATGTTTTATTCTTCAAAGTGAGACTTTTGTCTATGTGAATTCGAATTAATAGAGCCTCAAAACAGATACGGAACACCGATTTGTTTGATTGTGATGGGGTGCTGACTACTACTCCATCTGCTATTCAGATTCGAGTCTTGGGTATTGACTATCAAGTCGTTTTTTGATAGGGAGTGGTTTATTTTTCAAAGTAAGATATTTGGGTGTGTATTTAGATTAATCGGGCCTCAAAACGGATATTAAATGCAAGTATATTTGATTGCGGTGGAATGTGAAGTAGTCTTTCATCTTTAATCAGATATCTTAGATTTGAGTCTTGAGTGTTAAATCGTCTTTGAATGGTGGGGGAGTGTTTTATTCTTCAAAATAAGATTTTTTTTATGCGAATTTAAATTAATCAAATCTCAAAATGAATATCGAATATCGGATGGACGGGAGAAGAAAAAAAGTCATAGTTCACGGATGGAAATGCAATGATTAGTGCCTCTTGTGTTTCACCTTAATAGGCAATTGTAGAATTTTCCAACTCCTCACCTGGCAGCTCATGTATGGTTTGGAGATTCGAAAAAAATATTTATTTACACACGATATTTATTGACATGCAATATTATATATTTACTTTATTGCAATTTATATGAAAGTGTTTCATATTTGGCATGGAGTTTTAAAATTAAGAAAGATTTATTATAATTATGGTCTAATATGAGTCATTAATATTTGTATCACTTTATTAAAAATATAGTGAAAAATTTAAAGTTAATTGCTACAAAATATAGAATAATATCACTTTTCTGAATAAATTCAGAATGTGAAAGGTACTTGTAGTTATTAAAGATGGTTCAAATTTGGTAAAATAATAATAATTATTATTATTTTTACCTTTTTTGATAATTTGTAATGATGTATTCCACTTGGAAAATTTCTTGAAAAAGAAATAATTGCTTGGTTAATTAAACGATGTACTCTATGTGTCAAAAATATAGCATAGAAATTAAAATTGTAGAAGGATAATATAGTAGGACAAATCTAGTGATAAAATAATATTCTTTTTCATTTTATTTTATATGAGATATTTAATATAAAATTTAAAAATGTATTGCAGTAGACGAGATTGTTCATTCCTTAATCAGAGGTGTCTCAAGTTCAAATTCTTCTTGGTAGGAACTAGGAAGCGTTTCCTCCTAAATGGAGCTCTATGCAGCGGAAATATAAAATAATCGGGATCCAATAAACATACTAAATACATAATGAAAAACACAAAAAAAATGTAGTTATGCCTTGTTAAGGCGGTTAAAAATTGTCTTATTTGACAACTCATAAATAATTCTGCTATATCGAGCACCAAATAAAAAATCAAAAAAAAAACAAAACGCTTGTATTCATTGACACAAGAAAAGGTTCAAATGTATGTAGTTGTGACTTACAAAGGCAGTTAAAAAGTATCTCACTTCATAACTCATAAGTTAAAACCCTAGCTAACCAAGAAAATTAGCTCGCTCGATTACGCCTTTTAAAATTGAGATAAATTGTTCAAAAATAAATCGTTATATAAATTTTTGACTCTAGAACTATCGATATATTTGTCTAATATCTTATCACCCCTTCATTTCCATTCCTATATTATTATTATAAATTTCATAATATTAAAAATTAAAAAAAACCATTCTTTCTTTTTCCCCTCCTTCCATATTCCCTACAAAACCTCTCATCCATTCTCTCCAAATTCATTAATTTTCTTTTCCATCTTTTCTTCTCAAAGTTCTCATATTTTAAACATAAAAAAAGTCTCTTCTTTTTCTTTTATGGTGGAAAAAACAACTAGAATGTCAAATACAACAAACAAAATAAATCCATAATCCACCATAATTTCCAAAAAAAAAAAATTAAAAAAAAAATCCCTTTCATCTTATAAACATGTCATCTACTACGAATAACGACGATGAATTTAACGTTCAAAAAAGTAAATTTTCGGCGTATGATCGTCTTAGTTGTGAAAATTCTCCTATGAATATGTCACCATGGAACCAAAGTTGTAATTTAAATGCTACAAACGATGATGATGATGATAACGATGATGTTACGAAAAATAATCGTAAAATTTGTTTAATTGGTTCACTTGTACGTGAAGAAGGACATATTTATTCTNAACGATGATGTTATGAAAAATAATCGTAAAATTTGTTTAATTGGTTCACTTGTACGTGAAGAAGGACATATTTATTCTTTAGCTACAAAAAATGATCTTCTTTATACCGGATCTGATAGCAAAAATATACGTGTATGGAAAGATATGAAGGAATTTTCAGCTTTTAAATCAAATAGTGGACTTGTTAAAGCTATTATTATTTCCGGAGATAAAATATTTACCGGTCATCAAGATGGAAAAGTTCGTGTTTGGAAGGTACTGTTGAATTCTGTGATCATCTCGTTTAAATTTCAAACATATATACTATTTCTTTAAAAAAAAAATAGTAGTACTATTATTTGTTTGATTATGTTATATTTCAACATGTTTCTGGATCATGTGTTGGTTTATTTTAGGAAAAAAAGGATAAATATATCCTCGAACTATCATAAATGGTATGCAGATACCCTCCGTCATATTTTACGGACATTGATGCTCTTGCCGTCCAAAAACTAGACCATATATACCATTTATACTAACGAACATACACGTCTCATAATCTTATTCACCTATCCGACATCGGACCGATGGATAAGATTGTGCCACGTGTCTCTATTTGGACTTCCGTTAGAGTTAAGGGCATATATACTCTAGTTTTTTTTACTACAAGGGCACCAATGTCCCTAAAGTATTACGAAGGATATCTGCATACCATTTGCGATTATTCAGGATATATTTATCTTTTTTACCTTTATTTTATTTTTTTATGGGAAAAAGCATGTGAAAAATCGTTTTGATAATGGATGGCGGTGAGCAACGGTGTAGATGCTTGTAATGAGTTGGAATTCAATTGAAACCCCCTCTTCGAAAAATTATACCGTGTTAATAAAATAGAAATAATTGAAGTTTTGTTTGTATATATAACTTTTTATCTTAATTTATGTGTTATTATTTGTTTGTACATAGGTCTTTAATAATCATTTTGTTATTTGTATGATTATAAATATATCTGATTAAGAATAAAATGAGAATTCAAATTGTTTCTAAATATGAAAAGGTAATATTTCACATAAACTGAAACAGAGAAAATCTATAAATTTTTGAAACTTTTTGTTATAAGAAAGTCTAGAAAGTTTTGATTAAGGGTTGCTCGCCTTTTGAATAGAAGGCGTATATTACCTTTGTTCCTACATGCGTGAACGTGTTTAAGTTTCCCTGTATGTGGCTCTCGTCCATCCTTTCTGAGGCGCTTCTTGTGACTCAGCATGAGATAAAAAGGCGGAACTTCCTAAATGTTTTTGCATCTCTCAAATCCATACTTTTTACAAACTCGTATGACCATCTCATCTAAAAGTTACGAGACTTTATATCTGAACAGGTGCAACCTAACAATCCTAGTAGTTTCAAGCCTGCTGGAACTCTACCAACATTCTTTGACATTTTCAAGGCTTCAATTAGGCCAAGCAATTACTTCATGTCAGCAAAACACAACAAAGCTTCAATTTGGATCAAACATTGGGATGCAATATCTTGTTTAAGCATGGATCATAATCATGGCCTATTGTACTCTGCATCATGGGACAGAACATTCAAAGTATGGAGAGCAGACAGTTCAAAATGTCTTGAATCAGTTAAAGCACACGAAGACGCTGTTAATTCAGTCGTAGCTAGTGCTGATGGCGTTGTCTATACCGGTTCAGCTGATGGTACTGTCAAGATATGGCAAAGAGAGTTCACACCTAAGACGATACGACATGTTTTAGTTCACACACTTTTGAATCAGGAGTGTGCTGTGACTGCGTTAGCCGTTAACAAGTCTGGTTCTGTTGTGTACTGTGGTTCATCTGATGGTGTTGTGAACTTTTGGGAAAAAGAGAAGAAGAGTTGGACTCATGGTGGTGTACTAAAAGGTCATAAGTTGGCTGTGTTGTGTCTTGAATCAGCTGGTAATCTTGTGTTTAGTGGATCAGCAGATAAGAACATTTGTGTTTGGAGAAAAGAAGGTTGTGTTCATACATGTTTGTCTATGTTGACAGGACACAATGGACCTGTCAAATGTTTGGCTGTTGAACAAGATAAAGAATCAACAACAAGTGATCAAAAATGGGTACTTTATAGTGGGAGTCTTGATAAGTCTGTCAAAGTTTGGAGTGTTTCTGAAATGGCACCAATTATGCACAATGGAGATGTTCAATAGATGTTGTAATTTGTCTATGTTGCTTGGGGTGCGTGTCGGGTTCTGCAAAAGTAGTGCGGCATTGAAAGTGAAGAGTCTGAGCAACTTAGGTATGTTTGAAAAAGTGTTTGATGTATGTTGTGTGTTATGTTTTTTTTACACTCTTTTGGAAAGAGAGAAGATTTGTTGGGGGTTATGAAAAATGTAAAATTGTAAGATATGTAACAATTAAATGGTGTGTAAATTTGTTGGCCATTGGTTTCTTATATTATATAAGTATATAATTTTTTTGGTATGTAATGTTCTTTTTCACATGTTGAACAAGGGGTAGTACAAGAATATTCACCTGTTGTCCATGGAGTACGACTTTTACGCTCTGACGAATGTTTGTGTTAGTCTTTGTTTCGAGAGGTTTGGGTTCTGACGAATGTTTGTGTTAGTCTTTGTTTTGAAAAATATAACTAGTTTTGAGTTTGATTCAAGAAAGAATCGTTGTGGTAGTTTGACGTCTAGTATAGAAATAGTTTTAGTGATCAATCGTATACGAATATTCACCTAGTGTCAATTGACTACGCCTTTCAGTCAATTGACTACGCTTTCAGCCTGATTTTTCGCTCTGACTCACTTTCTATGAACGAACCTCGTAGAGGAACCCTATTAGGTTTTTCGAGGGATTGGATTCTAACCAATGTTTGTAATAATCTTTGTTATGAAAAATATAACTAGTTTTGAGTTCGATTCAAGAAAGAAGAAGAATTGTTATACAGTTTGACATCTAGTATAGAAATAGTTTTAGTGATGAATCGTCTAAATGAACGAGAACAAAGCAGAATCGATAAAGAAATTACATATATTATCGAAGAGTCATAGGGTACAAGTTACAACAATCTTGATAAAAGACATCTCCAATCTTATACTTATGAAATGAAAGGTACAAACTTGTATTATTATTCGATAGAAAGGAGGGATTAATCGACCAATTGAACTGGTTGATTCTAACGATCGATAACATATGCATCAACAACCATAAAGGTTGGCACTAAGGCGCGGAGCAACGAGAACATCCAATGGCGTTGCTTTAGGTATAGTCAACCCCGGGCTCTCGGTCAAGTCAATAGGTTGATCGTCAATAGGCTTAGTAAACTCAAAAGCATGAAGAATACGCGCCAATGTCAAATGAAGAACTTGTAGAGCCAAAGACGCACCAGGACAAGATCGTCTACCAGAACCAAAGGGAATGAGCTCGAAATCTTTACCTTTCACATCAACGTTACTCGTCAAGAATCTATCCGGATTGAAACAATTAGGGTTTTCCCAAATTCTTGGATCTCTTTGTATTTTCCACACATTTACTATTAATCTAGTACCAGAGGTAATTTTATAGCCACTAATTTCACAATTATCCATTGCTTCTCTTGGTCCTAATAATGGACCAGCAGGGTATAAACGTAACGTTTCTTTAATAATAGCTTGAATATAAACTAAATTATTTATGTCTGATTCATCAATTTGTCTATTTTTTCCAATATGATTATCAATTTCTTCTTGTGCTTTTCTTAATATTTTAGGATTATTTAGTAGTAATGAAATGGCCCATGTTAGTGTCCCTGCTGTTGTGTCACTCCCTCCAAGAATAAGTGCCTTCACCAAAAAAACAACATATAAATATCGAGGTGCGGATTATCGAAAACTCAGTAATTTTTGTATGAATTTTATATTTATATTGAAAAATCTAATAAATATCTGAAAAAATATCGTTGAGAACCATGTTCTTGTTCTCGTGACAAAAGATAAAACCTACGTAAGCTTTGTTGCTCCCTTCGGTGAGCAAGGAGGGTTAAATTCGTCATATATATAAATTTTACACATCGTATCGATCTAAAGATAACTATACATTTACGACTACGTCACACAGATATAACGATATATGTGTTAAAAAGGATAAAGGTCAAAATTGCCCCTTACCTATTAAAAATTAGGACAATTATACCCTTTATGTTTTGATTTTAGTCCAAAGAACTCCTAAAATTGGCAACTTGACAATAATTAATATAGCATTACAACAGCTATATACTATACTAATAGTGATTTTGAAATTAAAATTTTAATTACGTAGATAAAATACTTTAAACGATACATATATCACGTTAGTCTGTTGATAAATATATTACGTATAATTAAAATTAGAGTTTTTTGAACTCGAGAACGTACCAGGCAAGTAGACTTGATACTTGTATCAGCATCATATGGAAAATTAGAGAGTCTACCTTCTTCTTCTAGTGATAACATAACATCGATAAAATCTTGTACCGCGGAATCAGTAGTACTCTTAGCTTCAATACTTGTACATTTTCGTTTTTGTCGATGTTCTTTTAACCATCCTTCAAGTATAAAATCAAGTTCTTTAGCTGTTTTTTTCATGGCTTTTTCATGTCCATTTATATCAAACCAACCCAAAATTGGAAATGCATCTGATGGTACAAAAATTCCAATTAAATGAAAAAATTGATTTATTGCTTTTTGACATCTTCTAGCTTCATCATCGTTATCACACGTTGCTCCGGCGCCAAAATAACGTTTTCCGGCTACCATTCTAACGATAACGTTTAGGGTTAAGTCCTCGAACCACCTTTTGAGCTCTACGAGTATTGGTCTGCGAGTTTAAAGGTGTTAAAAGTTAGGTCATGATATAATAAAGTACGTACAAAATTTGAATGTTATATCATAATGACCATCTATTTGTTAATTTTGACACTAATTTTACCTGTCAGACTTGTTATCGACCCATAATTTGTATAACTCTTGGATCCCGATATCCACTTCGGACACTTGAACATACTTGAGGGTATCAAGTCTTCGATTTGATAAAAGTTCAAACATTGCAATTTTTCTCATCTCGCGCCAAAAAGGGCTATAAGGTGCGAACCCGAAAACCGCATAACCATAGCCCATATGTTTTGCAGCCACAGTTGTGGGCCGGCTGGCTAAGGCCTTGTCATTCAAAGTAAAACATTCTTTAGCCATTTCCCAACTACTAACCACAAAGGCTCGGCGAGTGCCGAGCCTTAGATTAAATGCTGGCCCATAATTATCGGCCATGGCACCGAGCGTTCGATATAGAAGTTGATCGGTGCCACCTAATAAGGGGAGATGACCGATTATGGGCCAGGCACCGGCTGGCTCAGGTGCTTGTTTCGAAGTAGAGCAGTTTTTATTTTTTTTGAAAATAAAATATAAGAAAATAAGTACTCCAATGAGTGGTATATAGGAAGAGGTATCCATAATTTGGATTGAATATTTTGGGAAATGAAAGAAATTTAAGTTAATTATAAGGGAAATTTTGAATCAATTTATAGGTTTAGTTTAACAACTTTTTTTAGTTATATAGCATGAAGCATTCTCTTAAAACTTGATGGCATGGTGCATGTTTTAGTCTTTTAATTTTCATTGACTTAATAGAGTATTTGTTTACCATATGTCACGTTCATGACTTTGTTATTTAGAATTTATATATATATATATATATATATATATATATATATAT
>NC_028648.1:79973894-80001540 GCF_001406875.1 Solanum pennellii | reverse complement strand
TATATATATATAATATATATATATATATATAGTATTAGGTTTAGAAACTACTTCATGTTGTTTGAGTGTGTATATATATTAGGGAATGCTTTATCATAATATGGAATTTTTCGGCGCAAATCTAAAAGTAATCGGGCTCTAATATGGATATTCGATATCGATTGAGAAATGAATTTTTTTAAAAAATATTTGTGAGTAAGACTAGTTTTTACGTATACATTCATACACCGTAGTGTCACTTTAAGTATAATATTTGTTTTGATTGTTCTTTAAATTTTACTATTTTGTATTGTTAAACTCATTGTTATTTAACAATAATGAAAAGTGTCATTTTATATAACATCCAATTTGATGTGATCACGTCGTAATCTTATTTACTTTACCTTATCTCGCCTTCAAAATATTATTATGTAATATTTCTTTTTTACTTTTTATCCTACTTCCTATTTTATTTTATAATAATTCTACATCATATCCTACTTTAGTGAAACCAAATGCATTTATTGCTTTGATTCCAAAAGGTATAACAATGACTGTTACAATGTATAATCTATCTAAACGTTATGTTCATCAAATAAATATACTATAATACAATATGAAATAGTAAGTAATAACCATCCAAATAAAGGCGTACGTAGTCTTTCAACTACGAATTAGTCTGAATCTATAACTTCCAACATAAACACACACTCTCTCTCTCTCATATGTATATAATAATCTATTTAAATCCTAATAAATATTAGATCTACGCTCATAATATTAACGTTATAATGAATTCAGCGCTAAAGATCTTAAAAGTTGAATCTATTACAATTAAAGGAAAATCCTGAATTCACTTGTATCTGTACAAGCTATTAGTAACATAATAACATCACGTGGTAACCGACAATAAGGTTAAAAGTTCAAAATAATCCACCTCCGAGATCATTCTCGTAAAATACACCCGAAAAGTCGCTACCCCCCACCCCCACCCCCACCAACCTCCCTTTTTCTTTCAAAATCTAAATTTAAAAGCCCACCAAACCAAATCAACCAAACATTGGCCCAAAAAAAAAGTGAATGAAAAAGCCCAAATTAAGCCCAAAAAAAACCACACCTGAAAGACAAAAACACACACAAAAAACTCTGCCTTGAGATCTCCTCTACTGATCCAAACAAGGAAGAAGAAGAAGAAGAAGATGACGGTTTTCCACTTCTTCAACTGTGCAATCCTTACATTCGGACCTCATGCTGTCTATTACTCAGCAACCCCTTTGTAAGTTTTTTGCTAAAAACTTGGTTTTTTCAATGATATTTTTATATACAATTTGGTCTTTTTTTGTTTTCAATTCCCATGTTTTTGATTTTGGGGTTTCATGCTAAGCAATTTAATGACCTGTATTAACTTTTATATGGTTTTCTGGCTTCTGGGTATGCATTGTATTTAGTATTTTTTGCTTCTATGAGTTGATTTGATTTTTTTTTCAAGAATCGATTTTGATCTCCTTATATGAAATTTGGGTTTTTTTTTTCCAATTCCCATGTTTTTGATTGGGTGATTTTGTTTGGGGTCTCATGTTTTGTGTTGATAGGCAATTTAATGAACTCTTGTATGATTTACTGGTGTATTGAATTTAGTATTTTTTAATTATAGGAGTTAATGTTTAGTATTAGTCAAATTATTCAAAAGATGTTATCTTTTATAGGTTATGATTAAACATTCTTATTGGTTATGACTTAAAATTAATTGTGAGCAGCTGTTTTCGATTCTTAAGTGTTTTATCATGATATCTGAAGTTTTAAGTTTATTTTTAGTCTGATGTTTAGTGTTAATTGGCAATTTAATGATCTGTGTTGACTCTTATTTGATTTTCTGGTTACTGGGTATGCATTGAATTTTTAGTACTCCCTCTTGTTTCGATTTGTTTGTTTGGTTTGGACTTCGTGCGAAATTTAAGAAAGTAAAGTCGGTTTTTGAATCTTGTGGTTTTAAACTAATAGCTACGTAGAATGTATCAAAATGTCCTTTAATCGTGTGGTCTTGAATATGTCACGTGGAGAGTTGCAATTAAGAGTTGCCAAAAAGAGAAAAAAGACATTCTTTTTTTGAAACGGAGGGAATATCTTTTAGTTCTAGGAGTTAATGTTAAGCAGTGAGAAGATTTTTTGATTGATAGTATTAGTCAAATTATTCAAAAGATGTTGCCTTTATAGGTTATGATTAAAACATTGTTATTAGTTATGGCTTAAAATTCATTCTTTTACTTTAATCATGAGCCGCTGTTATCAATTCTTAGGTGTTTTATCATGATATCTGAAGTTTCAAGTGTATTTTTTTTATCAGGGTAGGATGCAGGGCTTTGGGTGGGGGTTCCTTGGAACCCAGTAAATTTTTACGTAGGTTCAGAAATTCAGTATCTTTATTGACAAATTTATTGAACATATAAGCAATTTGTGTTGGAAACCCGTTAACAAATTAGCCTCTTGGTCCAGTGGTAGAATTGAAACCCGCTTATGCTTTGATGCCCTCCTTATCGAGGGTTCAAATCCCTTTGGGCACTAATCATAACTTTAGATGTCAGGAACCCATAACTTTTAAATCCAGATCCACCTCTACTTTTTATCATGCTTAAGTAGCAAAAGTTTGTGCAAAAAATGATGCATTTATTTGTTAAGTGCATAAGCTAGGTAAGGTTTTTCAATACTATGATTTTGTCTGTTATGAATGATATTTTTTTTTGAAAAGGCTAGTGTTGATAACAAATCTAGCACTAAGAAAGTACAGTAAATATATCAGAAAAAGTCAACCATGGCTATCTACACTAAAGATTCTATGAATCGTAACAGTGTATCTGCATCTTCAACTAAGTCCATTTTACACCAAAAAGAGACCAAAAGAATACAGTAAGACTTGATTTTCCTGATTTAGTTCCTCTGTCCATGGAAGCATCTTCTATTTCTCTCCTCCCAAATGCTCCATCATATTGCAGCAGGTGTAGAATTCCAGCGTCTCCTCAAAATATTTAGGCAATCCTTTTCTATTCCAGCACAGGAGAGTCTGTTGTGAGTGATATCGTGGTGGATCAGCTTTATTTTGTTCTAATAGTTTCAAGCAGGTGACTGTAGCCATCGGTTTATCTGATTAATGTTTGGTCAAGCTTATAAATATACACACACATCTATGTTGCTTGGTTTCTTTAGAAATGTTTACAGGTGCGTGCGGGATTCTCCAAAGTAAAGCATTTTTGGAGAATCCAACACGGGCGCGGCAACATTTTTGGAGAGTCCAAGCAAACATAGATCTACAGATATACTTATGCTGCTAGGCTTGTTTAATCTTCTTCCCTATATTATCTTGTTTAGACTTTAAATATCTGAAACTGATATTTGATAAAATTATATTTCCTCATTTGTTTTCTTGTTATGGATTCAAAAGTTAGTCAAATTGGACTGTTGTTATGTATGATATAATTCTCCGTCCTCCTTGAGTGAGTTGTTCTAGTATGTTCCTTTTTCTATTTAATCTATGATTTTAGAATCAAGTCAACCTAATCATTTGTGACACATTCCATGACATGGAAGGGAGGCCTCTATAAACCAATACCGTATTTTTAACAGAAGTTTTCTGTTTTTTAAGGAAATTTGAACAGAAGTTGAAACTATGATGTTTTTATGCAGGTCTGAGTATGACACACTGTGGACTTCAATAAAATCTGCGGTTGTTTACCTTTTTACCGCACTAGTTAAGGTAACTGATTATGCCATTAGTCCATGACCATTGATCAAACTATTTTTACTTGATGGAATTAGCTTTTCCCAATAAAAATATGAAGAAAAAGAAGCTGAGAGATGAATAAAGTTTTACCTCCGTGAACCAATTTAACCAGAAAAAATGCCAAAGAATATAAACTTAATTTCCTGGTCGTTACTTTTGTTTGTTTTATTCCTTAATATATCCCATCGTGCTCATTTAGATTCTTTTCCTTTTCAGCTAGTTTGTCTAGCAACATTTCTTAATGTATCTGAAAGTGAAAGCGACAATTTTGATCCATATCAGGTATTTCATTATCCCTCTTCTAATATGTTTCTTTTATCATAGTGACCATCATGGTCACTATCATCTTGTTTTTGGCATTTTAGCTGTTGTTTTGCTGTCAAAGACGGTTTTTTTTGGAAACTGCTCTCGTATAATCATAATTGAATTTAACTAATTTAACTGTCTTTAGAGTTTAGACGACACATCTTTCAAGGTTTGGTGAAGTGTAGGTTTGCAGTATAGACTGAGCTTGAAGTACTTTTGAATCTTCTTTTTCTTAAACCATCCCTTTTCCCAACCATTTGATTTTATCCATGTAGGCTCTACCAGTCTCTCCTCTTTTTTTTGATTCCTTCAAAGACCAGATCTATGTCCTGTCGAGCAATCACTTGAAAACCCCTCAGAGTTGGATGACATGAGAAATTGGAACTTGGTGAGAAACACTCAACTGGAACCCACAAAGCTACCCATTCCAATTCTCTTTTCGTAGCTTCAACATGAAAGGAGGAATGTTTGTTTTGGTTTCTTTGCCTAGGAATTGAATCCGTGCTGATCACAATGATAAACCAAAACAAACAGGAACTCAAAGCATTAAGGCTGATTCAGTTGAAACTAATGAGAGGACAATGTTTTTACATTGTACCATTTTACAAAAACTCGGCTCAATGATGAATCAAATGGTCAATGTGTGTTCTTTTCATGTGGTCCATACACTAATAACTTTTCAATGGAGGTTGATCTTTGGTGTAATTTCTTGATGCATAGAAAAAAAACTTTAGTTTTTTGCAATTTAATATGGTTTTGCGTTAGTATATTATTAAGAGCAAAATTTGCTAATAGCTGATCATAAGCTGCTCCTTCCCTTTTTATAGGAATTGTTGAAGGCTTTATTTGGCTTTATCGAAGTTGCAGGCCTATATTTTGCATTGACACAGTTGACCCACAGAAATATTTCCCAGAATCATAAGTTTCAAGCTGTTGGACTAGGTGAGTATGATTTATTTCTTCCTGAAATAGCATGCCTTGGTCAAATTTTGATTACTGGGTTAGTAAACCTATTTAGCATGACAAGTCAGTTGGAAATCCAGCAATTGAGAATTAGTTGTTTCAAAATGCTGGCAGACATAATTTGGCGGATACCTGTTTTAATTGGTTCACTGGATAAGGTAAAAGAATATTTATAAAATGGAAGGCAGATAATGGGGTATCATCGCCTGAAGTAACACTTCAACTGTGCTAACTTTCGATAACCGTTTGCGTGCTTGAAGCTTTTAGCTATATGAGAAGATAGTATGTTATTAAGTTATGGTCGGTATCAGTGGCGGATCCAGAATTTTTTTAGTAATGGGTGCTCAATTATTTGTAATTTGAAGTTGGTACTATAATGGGTGCTCAATTTACATATTCATACAAATTCCTAGGTTCTTTTTATAATAATACTGTTGTCTAAGTTACCATTTTCAAAAACAAATAATACTGTTGTTGTCTCCCAAATGTAATGGGTGCTCAAGCACCCATACACTTGAATGTGCATCCGCCACTGGCCGGTATGACTACCTAAATCATGAACTATACTTTGTTCCAACTTCCAAGACAGAGTTGTTTAACCTGAGACCATGGGAAAACAAGTATCTTGTCTTGTACCATTGTTAGGATTAACAATGCCCACCTAACAGCTTTCCTACATGTTTTGCCAGTGAGACAGAAAACCATGTCATGATTGTTTAGCAAAGTTGTGAATTGTGAATTGAACTGAGTTGCTACCAAATATATCCGACTTAATAGAAATTGGATACTGTTGTGAATTGTGAATTGAACTGAGTTGCTACCAAATATATCCGACTTAATAGAAATTGGATTACTGTCTTTCTCATTGACAGCATTTCTTCTTGTGAAAGTTTGTTAAAGCACAAACTTGAATAGGTAAAGTCATGTTGCCTCATTTCAAATATTATTAAAGGTGCAGGCATTAGTGGTCAAAAGAGTCGTACGATTGAGAATGAGAGTTCCAATGGCAGTATTTGCAGCTTAAGAAGCGGAGACATGGCAATAGTATTTTCTCGTTTGTTGGACATAATTCTTAGTTGCATCATGGTGATCTTATTGTGGTACACTGATTCTGATAAAAATGAAATTCTAGATGAGAGACATAGATCTACCAACATTGTGACCCTTTAGAATATTTTTGTGAAGTTGAACCAAGGGGTAGCAATTGAAACAAATGTGCATATCAAAAAGAAAAAGAAAGAATAGTTTCCTTTGAAATTGCTGCAACTTTCTTGCTTCTAACGTCATTGTTTTTGTATTCACAGGGTGGGCTTTTGCTGATTCTGTTCTGCATAGACTGGTACCTCTTTGGTTTGGTGCTAGAGGATTGGAGTTCACATGGGACTACATCTTGCAAGGCCTAGAAGCAAATGCAAATTTGGTAGAATTTTATTCTTCGTGGTCAATTTGTTAGCCTTTGCAGTGTAGCACCTCCTTCCCCTCAAAATACCCAACCCTGTAATCCCATCTCCCACACCCAAAAGAAAAGAAGGAAGAGGGAAGAGAGAACATCACCTTCGTTATTTAGTATAACGTATTACTATGCAGCATGGAGTTGAGATGAAGACTTTTTGACTTCAACATTTGGTCTTATTTCTTTCTTCAGGTTTTCAGTATATCACTAGCAGCATTGGGTTCTCTTATGTGGCTTCGGAAAAACAAACCCAAGACTTTGATACCTATCATATATGCATGTGCTGGGATTGTGGCAACAATGCCAACCATAACCAGGTCTGTTTTTCTTATTATAGTAAATTAATCCAGAATGAATGCAAATATCAATTAGCTGCTTCACTGAGTGGAGAAGGGTAGAGGGGTGGGCCCATTATCCCCGAGTTTGAAATGGTGTAGTCGGTTCTAAGGGGTGTTACCCACATAGGTCTCTCTAAAAAATTTGAAACAATTAAGTAGCTGTTTCACATGAATGAAGCAGTGTAACTTTTGGATCGTAATAGTAAATCCTTCTACTGCCCGAGCAGATGCTTTAGAAGTAGAAAAATTGTGTACAATAATAGTGGATATGGCCGGACACTAAGTTGCTTGGACTCTTCTCTTTTGGTGCCACACCAGTGTTGACACGATGGGTGTGGGATCCATACCGGATCTGGTCAACCAATTTTGGGCACTTTGACCAAAAACGATGGAGAAATTCGGGACTGATTAAAACTAAAGCTGAAGTGAAATTGAAGAAAATGGAATACCTTGTATGTAGCAATTTATGTGTCAGTCCTTTTCCCTTTATCTTCGGGATTCTCCTCTTGATCAATATTTTCTCCTTAGAATATCTTGTAAGTTTTCCATAGAATGTCTCTCACGATTTAGACATTTTTGTAACTTTAATTTTAGGTATTTGAATTGTTTTTAGCCGAATTCCGCACCTGGATCCACACCTGGATCCGTAACCCCGAATCTTAGAACATGGATCATGAAGGATCTGATCTCTAGATCTGCACCCAAATCTGAGCAGCTTAGGCTGGGAATAAGGAGGATAACAATTATCAAAATGCATTCTGTACAGACCAAGTTAAAAAGAAGTCCATTTTGATCTACATTAGTTGTCTTTTATAATAGAAACCAATTCTAGTTTAGGAAATTTCATGTAGTCTTTTCGAACCGTATAAACTTTTTAATACTCTCCAGTATCTAGTAAGCGCTCCAGTGGCATATTTTTCAATTTTTATATCATATACGAAATTGTATCAATCTTTTTCTTCCCATTTAATTGATCCTCCTGTTTAACAGTCCAAATGGACCACCATCACATTTAGTTGCCCCCACTTTTGATAGTCCTTTCACCCTGTGTGGCCCTTCGCACATAAATTGCAAAATTATGGCAATTTTAGTTTTAAAACATCAGAAATTGTCCAAGATATTTGTGGATAAACATTTTTTTATGCTAGAGAAACTAAAAAAGAAACTAAATGACATAAAGCCCCCCAGGGTTAGCTCAGTTGGCAAAGGTTGAGGGACTTGTGTCTTGGGTCACAAGTTTGAGCCATGCGTCAAAGCAAACTGATTCCAACTGTTAGGTGGAGAAGGGTAGAAGGATGGACCCATCATCCCTAGTTTCCAAGGTTGCGGTTGGTCCAAAGGGTTGTCTCCATACGGGTTTCTGAGTCACTAAAAATAAAAAATAACATAAAATGGACTGGACATGGGGTCGGTTTGCATTGCTAAGTTAGCAATTATTTGTCCAGTTTTAATTTGACATGAATATGTAAGCTGAGAACCTGATCTTGGAGCACTAACTTCTCTTTGAAGAAAATAATTGCTTGTTTTTTAGTAGTCTTTTTCATGTCTGATTCAAAAAACAATCTTGCTAAGCTACTGCTGTGGTGTTTGCAGTTATCTGAGGCGAGGCTTGGGGTGGCACCTTCCAAAAGTAGTTGGCTTTGAGCTTTTCAGCTCATTGCTGATTGCTTTTATCAGTTGGCAATTGTTTGTTGCATGCCAGAGACCGTCTAACTGAGTTGATTACTCATTGGCTCTTCCTCATGGAAGTTGGCGTATGGTTCTTCAGCGATGAGTATGTTCTATCCGGTATTTGGACTAAAGCTTTTTATGTCCTCCTTTACCATTCACTCTGCAAGTCAGGCTTCGTAACCTTAAAATATCTTACGAACAAATTTGACGTGGAGGGATTTCATTGGTTAGCAATTTTGACATGTACTGGTTTATGAAAGATTAGAATATATTGATGAATCATTTGGCGTTTACATGTCTGAATATTTATTACATTTCTGAGTTTCACCAATGATCCGGGAGTGTTCCTGCACAAAAGTGCTTTGTATTGATAGAGTTATTGATTCATTTTTCGCAATGTGTACTGTAGTTTTTTGCGGCTTGGATAGTTACAGCCAACGTGCGTTTGATTGACACAAATTCCATGGGATTATGTTTCAGTGCTTTAAAAAGGCAGAGTTGGGGTTCTCCCCCGAGTGAGGCCACGAGGCTTATGCCCCAGGCTCCCGGANGGCTTGGATAGTTACAGCCAACGTGCGTTTGATTGACACAAATTCCATGGGATTATGTTTCAGTGCTTCAAAAAGGCAGAGTTGGGGTTCTCCCCCGAGTGAGGCCACGAGGCTTATGCCCCAGGCTCCCGGATGCCTAGAATGCACCCTACACCCTACACTCGAAACTCGCCCCATGGTTCTTATGTAATTCTTGTGAAATTAGCCTTGTAAATCCTCTTCAAAAGTTAGCAATATTATGAGTAATTTAAATATTCACGGGCCTTACGCCTCGTCCAGACCTATGTGAAACACTTTCATCTCTTTTCTCATTTTTTTTGGTTTCCCACCGCTGTTTGGTACCACCCACATTGGAGCTCGGCTAAACTTGAATTTGCACCGGAAAGTCCCATATTGGGGGGTAAAGCATTCCCGACGACTCTGTACCCAAAGGGACTCAAACACGAGATCTCTTGGTTAAGGATGAAAGAGTACTTTCTACTCTACCACAACCATGTTGGTCTTTCACCTTTTAAACCACTGATGTCTCATACGTACATATACGAGTAAACATTTGGAAAGCATATATTGATTGTTAATTATCGTCGATATAGCTATAAAAATGTATATTCCCTTTGTTCCAGTTTATATGACTTACTTTCTTTTTTAGTTGGTCCCAAAAAGGATGACACATTTCTAAAATCAAGTAACAGTTCTACTTTAAAATGGTCATTTTCTCCTTAATGGAATAATTTATAGCCACACAAATATCTATTACTTATTTTAGATCACAGTTTTAAAAAGTTTTCCTTTCTTTCTTAAACTCCGTTTCAAATCAAACTAATTCATATAAAATGGGATGGATGGAGTATAAAGTTTATAAATTTATTATAATTAAACAAAAGCCCAAGAAAATCATGTTAAGCCAAAGTAAATCTCCCTACTTGTTTGTAAAATGATCCATTCAATTTGTTTGTGTTTATATTGTGAGTAATGTTAAACCAATGAGTTAAGAGCAATTTAAGGTTTACCTTTGTTTCCTCTATTATTCTGTGGTGAAATTTATTGTATGATTCATCACCTTTGCCCTAATGACTCAATTCATACACTGCATTGACATAATTTGACCTCATACAACAACTATATCTCCCACAAAAAAAGTGAAAAAAATCAATCTTTCATTTCTTATATGATGAACATTTCTTATCTTGAATAATTGTTTTTTGTATTTAATATATAGTTCTTTTGTATATTATCTTCCTTGGGGGCAGCCTTGGGGGTTGGTTCTTCCGAGGCAGCTTGTTAGTCGGAAATTCCCCTTAAAAAATGCAGGTGTATCGATGTTTTCTCAGTTTGTTGCTGATCTCTGCTGTTCTGTTTTCTTCCTCTTGTGCACTCTCTGATCATGAAGCATCATTGCTTGCACGACGACAACTCTCAACACTTCCTGAGAATGGTAATTTACCTGATAACTATGAACTCGAGGTGAATGTAGAATATACATTTCCTAATTCTAGGCTTAGACGTGCTTATATTGCGTTGAAGTCATGGAAAGAAGCTATATATTCTGACCCTTCTGAATTCACTAGCAATTGGAAAGGTCCAGATGTTTGTAACTATAAAGGCGTGTTCTGTTCGCCTGCTTTAGATGATCCTAATGTCACTGTTGTTGCTGGGATTGATATGAATCATGCAGATATAGCAGGTTATTTTCCTGTAGAATTAGGATTATTGACAGATGTAGCTTTGTTTCATCTAAATTCCAATAGATTTTGTGGAATTGTTCCTGAGAGTTTTTCGAAGCTTACGTTGATGCATGAGTTTGATGTTAGTAATAATCGTCTCGTTGGCCCTTTCCCTAAAGTTGTTCTGAACATGTCTAGTCTTAAGTACTTGGACTTAAGGTTTAACAACTTTGAAGGAGAGTTGCCTCCACAGTTGTTTGATAAAGATCTTGATGCTTTGTTCTTGAATGATAATCGATTCGTGTCTACTATTCCTGAGACTCTTGGTAACTCTTCTGCTTCTGTCATTGTGTTTGCTAATAACAAGTTTCATGGTTGTATTCCCAGTAGCATTGGGAAGATGTCGAATTTGGATGAGATTGTGTTTATGAACAATGATATCGGTGGATGTTTGCCCGTTGAAGTCGGGTTGTTGAAGAATGTAACAGTGTTTAATGTTGCTGGGAATTTGCTTTCTGGGATTTTGCCAAAGACACTTGATGGTCTTTCACATGTTGAGGAATTGGATATTTCACATAATACTTTAACAGGGTTTGTTCCGGAGAATCTATGTTCATCGTTGAGTTTGAAGAAGTTTGTGTTTTCGTTTAATTACTTTAATGGAGAGGCTAAAGGTTGTGTAGCGCGTTCAAGGAAAGATATGAGTTTAGATGATACGAATAATTGTTTGCCTGGTAGAGCGAAACAAAAGTCTCAAAAAGAATGTCAAGTTATTGTGAATAAGCGTGTTGATTGTAGTAAGGCTAAATGTGGAGGACCTTCAAGTAAGAAAAATGAAGTGCCACCGAAACCAGCACCAACACCAGTACCAAAACCTCGACTTAACCCTAAGTCACCACCCACCCTGAAGAAGGCTTCTCCTCCACCTACACAAGCCGTTTCATCGCCCCCTCTAGTACATTCCCCACCACCACCCGTTCACTCCCCTCCACCACCTTTAGTACATTCTCCACCACCACGTGTCCTTTCTCCTCCTGTTTCCTCTCCACCACCTCTCGTCCACTCTCCACCACCACCACCACCTCCGGTCCAATCCCCACCGCCACCTCAAATACATGCTCCACCACCACCCGTCCACTCCCCTCCACCACCTCCGGTCCACTCCCCACCGCCACCTCCGGTCCACTCCCCACCACCACCTCAAGTACATTCTCCACCACCACCCGTCCACTCCCCTCCACCACCTCCGATCCACTCCCCACCGCCACCTCAAGTACATTCTCCACCACCACCCGTCCACTCCCCTCCACCACCTCCGGTCCATTCCCCACCGCCACCTCCAGTACATTCTCCACCACCACCCGTCCACTCCCCTCCACCACCTCCGGTCCATTCCCCACCGCCACCTCAAGTACATTCTCCACCACCACCTGTTCACTCTCCTCCACCACCCGTCCACTCCCCACCACCACCTATAGTACATTCTCCACCACCACCTATCCACTCTCCTCCACCTCCGGTCCACTCACCACCACCACCTTTCAAACATGTTGTCCTTCCACCAAATATCGGTTCAATTTACGCATCGCCACCGCCACCAATCTTCCAAGGATATTAATTAAGCAATGAATGAAGCACGTGAAATATTTAGTACATGTAGAATTACATCATCATATCTCTTTCATAAGATTATTATCTAATATATGGTGATGTTTTTCTTTCTTTGAACTTATACAATATAATCTTGGAAAAGAATTTGTATATGAAATTGTTGTAGGAGTACGTTTTTTTAATTTTAACTTTGTCTAATTAATTTCAATAGCAAAATTTAAACACACTCACTAGGCAATTTCAAACAAACTTCAAATTATGATAATCCTTGAATTATTTTCAACATTTTATTCTAATTTTACTATAGTAGTGACATATTTTTCAATAATTAAACATGTTGACAATTGCCTAGCAAGAATTAAGAAGCTACCTACCATCAAATAAAGTGAAGGGCAAGAAAATTATCTATAATAAGATATGTTTGACTCTTAACTTTAATATGTATTAGTCTCTTGAATTAGTCGAATAAATTCTTTCTAGAAAGTTTATCAATTTAAAAATTCTCCTTTACTGGAAAAAAAATTGATATTTTTTTCGATGAATTTAAATTTATCAAATCAGTAGATTTTTTAAAAATATATACAATTTGATTCGTCTTAATTTAAATATTAGATCTGCATAAGACACTCGTCTTCATATCCAGTACACTGTGAACATGTAACGCGAACAAATTTCCTAGCTTTTTCATTATCATTTACAAGAATTTATATATTATTCTTTCATATATATAATTTTTTATTTTAATAATACTAATACTAATATTAGTTTACTAAGTCGTGTGCTACATGACTTGATAGAGAAACTAGTTAATTAAATTGTTAAATTAAAGCTATAACCAGCTCCAACTTGTACTTCTTTTATAACAAATAGTATATCTCAAAATCATTAAGCAAATTCTTCAAAAAAAATTAGAAAAATCCGTACAATATAGTTGAACTATTCAATTCATCTTTTTTTTTAAAAAAAAGAAGTGACTCATGACTGGCCATTTTTTTTTATTATCACCGTATTCAGTATTACATTAAAGCTTAATTAAATTTGAATTCGTATTATAATATCTCAAAAAAATCATCACTCGAATTTGTAACAATACCAACTTTACCACTACATCGTGNCAGTACATTCTCCACCACCACCCGTCCACTCCCCTCCACCACCTCCGGTCCATTCCCCACCGCCACCTCAAGTACATTCTCCACCACCACCTGTTCACTCTCCTCCACCACCCGTCCACTCCCCACCACCACCTATAGTACATTCTCCACCACCACCTATCCACTCTCCTCCACCTCCGGTCCACTCACCACCACCACCTTTCAAACATGTTGTCCTTCCACCAAATATCGGTTCAATTTACGCATCGCCACCGCCACCAATCTTCCAAGGATATTAATTAAGCAATGAATGAAGCACGTGAAATATTTAGTACATGTAGAATTACATCATCATATCTCTTTCATAAGATTATTATCTAATATATGGTGATGTTTTTCTTTCTTTGAACTTATACAATATAATCTTGGAAAAGAATTTGTATATGAAATTGTTGTAGGAGTACGTTTTTTTAATTTTAACTTTGTCTAATTAATTTCAATAGCAAAATTTAAACACACTCACTAGGCAATTTCAAACAAACTTCAAATTATGATAATCCTTGAATTATTTTCAACATTTTATTCTAATTTTACTATAGTAGTGACATATTTTTCAATAATTAAACATGTTGACAATTGCCTAGCAAGAATTAAGAAGCTACCTACCATCAAATAAAGTGAAGGGCAAGAAAATTATCTATAATAAGATATGTTTGACTCTTAACTTTAATATGTATTAGTCTCTTGAATTAGTCGAATAAATTCTTTCTAGAAAGTTTATCAATTTAAAAATTCTCCTTTACTGGAAAAAAAATTGATATTTTTTTCGATGAATTTAAATTTATCAAATCAGTAGATTTTTTAAAAATATATACAATTTGATTCGTCTTAATTTAAATATTAGATCTGCATAAGACACTCGTCTTCATATCCAGTACACTGTGAACATGTAACGCGAACAAATTTCCTAGCTTTTTCATTATCATTTACAAGAATTTATATATTATTCTTTCATATATATAATTTTTTATTTTAATAATACTAATACTAATATTAGTTTACTAAGTCGTGTGCTACATGACTTGATAGAGAAACTAGTTAATTAAATTGTTAAATTAAAGCTATAACCAGCTCCAACTTGTACTTCTTTTATAACAAATAGTATATCTCAAAATCATTAAGCAAATTCTTCAAAAAAAATTAGAAAAATCCGTACAATATAGTTGAACTATTCAATTCATCTTTTTTTTTAAAAAAAAGAAGTGACTCATGACTGGCCATTTTTTTTTATTATCACCGTATTCAGTATTACATTAAAGCTTAATTAAATTTGAATTCGTATTATAATATCTCAAAAAAATCATCACTCGAATTTGTAACAATACCAACTTTACCACTACATCGTGAAGACAAGTCGAATTTGAAACTTCTGACTAAAAATAAAAGAATATTTTTATTTTGATTTCCCTGCTTTCTAGAATTCATATTGAAGCTCCGACTAAAGAGTGACGCTCCGAACAAGATTTTCTCCATACTCAAGGCTCGAATTTGAAATCTTTGAGGTTAAGAGTGAAATACTCTCGTAATACACCACAACTCATATTGATAATTAAAAAATACTTACCGTTTCATCACGATTCATGACTAGATGACTTCACTAGCATGGCGTCTTTTTATAGTACGTGTGATTAATTTATTTTATTTTCTATTTTCACACGGTATTTAGTACTTGTCAAATGTCAATTGTCAACCTTGACATGGTAAAGAATTGGAAAAAAAATGTCATTTTTTTAAGGATGTTCACACACGTATATACTGACAAATTGACTATACATCCATCAAAAATTAAAACAAAATAAAGGTATCGTGTTTCTGACTTCCAATTTTTATTTTATTTTTACATAGAAAGTGTACTTAAATTATTCAAAATTCAAACATTTTGACAATAAAAATTGAATTTTCCATGGTTTTTTTTCAACAACAAAACCAACTAAATCTTGAAGAATTACCATTTTCATAGCCTTAAAGGCTAAAAATCCCACAACCCCACAAGCAATTCTTGAAAAAAAAAATCTCATTTTTTTTGTCATCTTGACATGTTTTTAGTACTAATAGAAGCTTAGTGTTCTAATTTCTCTATTCTTGACATAAAAATCTCATCTTTTTGTCATCTTGACATGTTTTTAGTACTAATAGAAGCATAGTGTTGTAATTTTCTATTCTTGAAAAAAAAAATTCATTTTTTTTGTATCTTGATATGTTTTTAGTACTCATAGTGTTGTAATTTCTCTAGTCTTGAAAAAAAAAATCTCATTTTTTTGTATCTTGATATGTTTTTAGTACTCATAGTGTTGTAATTTCTCTATTCTTGAAAAAAAATCTCATTTTTTTGTATCTGATATGTTTTAGTACTCATAGTGTTGTAATTTCTCTATTCTTGAAAAAGAAACTCATTTTTTTTGTATCTTGATATGTTTTTAGTACTCATAGTGTTATAATTTCTCTGTTCTTTGAAAAAAAAATCTCATCTTTTTTGTGATCTTGACATGTTTTTATTACTAATAGAAGCATATAGTAGTGTAATTTCTTTTATCTATTCTTGAAGAGTTTCAATTAGCCTAAATCCCACAACCCCACCAAGCAATTCTTGAAATCTTTTTGCTCAAATTTTGTCCTTATGCCATGTTTTTAGTGCTAGTAGAAGCATAGTGAAGATTTAATACTCATCTTTTTATACCCCTCAAGCAATTCTTGATTTTTTTTGCTCAATTTTGGTCCATATGACATGTTTTTTAAGTAATGGATATTGTTGTTATTTTTCTTGATCCTTAAGTACATATATTGATATAGTGATACTCCTTCTGAATCTACTGACTCTGGATCCTGAATTCGCGTGTTTGAACAATTGAAATGCCATTTTCGAGGAAAACATTTTCATTGTTTTTAAGTTCTTCTGCTTCTACTTCACCTTCTCATGAGTCTCCTAAGACTTATGGAGGTGGAGGAGGAAAGCGGCTTACTCGTCTACGTAAATTGAGACATGTTGGTGATGATGAGATTGATTTGCAGCCAAATGATTTTGGTTCTCAATCTATGCCTGTTTCTCCTGATTCCTATAAGAATTCAGGATCATCAGGGTCTCAATCAACTCGGTGTCAACAGCGTTGTCGTTGGTCTAAGTCCGTCGAGCCTCAGCCTTTGCCATTACCTGAGTTCAATTCTGTGCCAAAACAAAGTACTAGTGATGCTAATTTGCCTACCAGAGTACTGCAAGGGGATGCTTCAAATCCTGCTGTTATAAGGTCTGTTGTTTTAATTTCTTGATCACTATTTTTGCTTTTGATGAGGAAATGTTTACAGTTCTGATCATTTGTTAACTATCTGTATCCTAACTTAGCTGATAAGTGTTAGATAATGAAACGTATTTATAAGTTCTTACGTGTTTGGATAGAAGGGTAGTTGGAACTGATAGAATGTAATTGATAATTTTGATAAATAAGTATATATACAATGATAAAGACGAACGACATAAATAGAATGGAGAGGAGTTATTTGTTCTGCCTTGAAGATGGTATTTCGGGAATTACAAAAGATATTTGAGATGAAATAATAAAATTTTAGTCAAGCTAAAATGTCATAAGTTGGAGGTGACCAACTAATGAGTTTCGACTGATTTTCATTAATAAGTACTTGGCTCGTAAGTGTGTCTGGTGCTTACTTAGCCTACACAAACACCTCTAAATGTTGTATGTCCTTTTCATTCCACTCAAACCAGTTCTTTTGTTTGTTTCTAGTACTTTTATAATGTCTGTTATTGGTAAGAAAACTGAGCTGTTTTCGGTGTTTAGAGGACGATCATGTGTTAACAAGTTTTTCACCAGCATCAATATTCTATATCATTCGTCCTCTTTTATATGGACTTGGAATTAGCTACGTGACACTCCGATTGATAGAATTGAAAAACTTCTTTTTCTTTTTTTTTCACAGAAGGCGTGTTGTAGGTAATTGGTTGATGTTTAAATCTGTTCATGCACCAAATTTTCATAATGAAGGATGTTGATGGAAAGTAACTGGTCTACCTGTTTCAAAGGCATTGGTTTGGTGTTTCCTGTCGAACCGATTGATAGAATTCTTGATCCCTTGTGCCTGACCTCTCTTGGAAGAACAATTTATCAGAAATGATAAAAACCCCTCCTCGTGGAAACGCAAAAACTAAAGGAATATGTTGATAACTCCTACTTAGTTTAATAGGAAATCATGGAGGCAGCAGATTTTGTGTTTAGATAGGAGCACTTTACGTAGAGATGATGATTAACAATATGTCAAAACTCAAATATATTGTGTGTTGCAGGGATCCTTCTCATCAAACTCCAGTGGAGATGGCAGATCCTGTGCATAAAAGATCATCTACTCCAACTTATCGTCGTCGACGTTTCAGTCAGGATCAGAATTCTAAAGGTGTTGAAGAGAACTTCAGGCTTAATGTCCCTGCTAGAAGTGCTCCAGGCAGTGGTTTTACAAGTCCGACTCTTAGCCCGAAAAGATATAGCACAGTAGACCTTTTCCATCCTACATTTCATCAGGCATCACCACCTACAGCCACTTCTTCGGATAGATGGGTAGGTTATTCTGCCCAACTTTTGACAGCAAGGTTTACACAAAGTGCTGATCATTCTCCCCTTAGTAGCCCGGCTCGACAAAATCTAGTAAACAAAACTTTGAATCACCAAAATGTTGCTGTGCATTCACATCACAAATCACTCCCGGAAAGTCCTGTGGATTGGCCTGAAGGCAATAATGTGCACCCTCTACCACTTCCCCCCGGAGTTTCACAACAGCCACAGTTACCCACCACTCAAAACAATACGGATAAACCAGATATACCATATGTAAAAGGCCAATGGCAAAAGGGGAAACTTTTAGGTCGTGGTACTTATGGAAGTGTATATGAAGCTACTAACCGGTAAGTATTAAAGTTAGCATTTTGGGAGTTCCTGCTTTAGCTGTCGATGTAACGTTTCATTTCTCCTCTTATAGTGAAACCGGTGCTTTGTGTGCCATGAAAGAAGTTGATCTCAATCCAGATGATCCTAAATCTGCCGAATGTATAAAGCAGCTAGAACAGGTTAGTCCTAATGTCCTGCTTATAGGATACAACAACAACTATTAAGTGTTTTTCATCAGTTTATGCTATGAGATAGATTATAAAGAAACATATTTAGTTATTTTTTTTTATTGTCTTAGGAAATACGAGTTCTCCGACAGCTGAAGCACCAAAATATTGTTCAATATTACGGCAGTGAAATAGTAAGAACATCTTTCTTTCGAACAATTCTATACCAACAATTTGAACATCTCTTTTCAAACATTTTGATGGATTAAGTGCTGTTGGATGTTCAGATGAAAGATAGTTTTTGCATATATCTGGAATATGTTCATCCAGGATCAATTAATAAGTTTGTCCGGGATCATGGTGGAGCTATGACAGAGTCAATAGTTCGAAACTTTACGAGACATATAGTATCAGGCCTGGCTTACTTGCACAGCACTAAGACGATACACAGGTAAATTGCCTGTTTTAACAAAGGTGGTAATGTTAGTTGATTTAATGATCCATTTACAGGCTACAAAGTCTATATATCGACAATTCAATTTGTCTCAATTTTTGCTTCGTCTCTAGTATATGATTGAGGAATTTCATTAAATTATATTTGACTGAAATGAATGCTTTATCTGGTTAGCTGATATGACTCTCAACTCTTCTGGCTTGATGTTTCGCTTAATAGGGACATAAAGGGGGCAAATTTGCTTGTCGATGCATCAGGAATCGTCAAGCTTGCAGACTTTGGATTAGCAAAACATGTATGCTCAGAAAGTTCTAAAGCTTAATAGAATATGCTGATCTCTTTCATTACGTTTTTGTAACGTTTTTGAGTTCTCTTGCGTACTATTCCGTGTAGTATGAAATGAGTTATATGTTTCAGCTATTAAGGTTGCCAATTTTGAAAGCCGTCCTATTTATGCTGCTTTCCCTCTTTCCAGCATTAATCGTTTTGGATGAGGTATAGTTGCTCCTGGGAGACCGGATCCTTTAGGAAACGTAAAAAAAGCAAAAACCTTTTTCTACTCCAAAGTAAAGCAAGCACACGTGATAGAGTAATCTTGGCATGGCTCGATGATCACGAAGTACTGCATCTCCTTCCTTTCCCTTATGACAGAAGTGAACTGTAAAAGGGGGGAAACTAAGATGTGTTGACTGAATACGTGACTTGATGCAATCGTTCAATTCTGTTGTCCTCGGCCAATTTCATTTCTCGTGTAGACTGTAGAATGAACTTCATACTTGATACAGCACTCTATCTTACAAAATTGAACGACTGCATCAAGTAACATATGGCTATACTTTACTTGATAAAGTAGAATCATCTAGCATTACTGCAGTAATATGATTATGCTTCCCTTTTTTCAGCTGTCGAGTCATGCAACTGAGCTATCGCTAAAAGGGAGTCCACACTGGATGGCTCCAGAGGTATTCGGGAGCTACTTTCTAATACTAGCGAGCTGGTTTCTTTTGCTTGTTGTTAAGGTTTTCTTTTTTTCGTCTCGTGCAGGTAATGCAGGCTATGTTACGGAAAGATGCCAATCCAGAACTTGCCTGTGCTATTGATATATGGAGCCTAGGTTGTACTGTAATTGAAATGTTTACTGGACAGCCCCCTTGGAGTGGATTAGACGGGGTAAGCCGTGTTAGTAAACTTCGAGCCCATCATGTTGCTACACTAGCATATGCCTAAGAAGCTATGTTTCTCGGACTCTCCAGAAATGCTACGTAATTCACTATTTTTGATGGATCCGACATGCACCCCATACTGTTTTTGAAGAGTCCGAGAAGCATAGCTGAGAAGGAACAAGCAAGACAAAATCATGGCCAATATTTTTTGTGATTCCAAATGTGGTGTGTAAACAATCGCGTATTTCATTTTTTAGGTGAAAGCTATGTTCAGTGCACTAAACAAATCACCACCTGTACCAGAAACGTTGTCTTCGGAAGGAAAGGATTTCCTCCGATGCTGCTTTCAGAGGAAACCTGCAGATAGACCAACAGCTTTGATGCTACTTGAGCATCCTTTCTTAAGTAATACTAATTCGCGTGAAAATAGTGCTACTGTTTCAGGTTCCTCAGAAGATTTTTCGCGGATGAAATTACATGTAAGTACTACAAGCTTACTAATGCTTAACATAATGCTATTAGATTCCTCTTCTGTTTCTGTTTCCTGTTCTGTTCTCGAGTTGTTTCAACTTTCCATTCATTACCTCTTTTACGACATTTTACAGAGTCCAAAGGACATGACAAACCATATCATGGAATTGAATTCATCTAGGCAAACAAAATCTCCATATAACAGGTACTAGTGACTTTTCGAGCCCTTCTCCTTACTTTCGTGAATGTTTGATTCATTTCAAGAGTACTCTTTAGTCAATAAAATCATCGATCGTTCCAATTGACCATTATGCTTATCTTACACAACAAAGGGAAACTTGTGTTCATGTTTCAGTGAAACAAGCCATCAATCACATTCTGTAACGTGCGATTATGGAGCAACTTCTCACCACTCTCCTCGTTCAACACTCGAAATACTTCCTTGTATTTCTTCACCAGAGCTGAACCCTAGTACATTTGCACCAGCCAAATCCTCAAATAGTATTTTCTCTCCTTTGAACTGAAAATACAAGTGCTTATGTGATATTGTCTGCTTTCGCGCGGATTTAACAAGTGTCGCTAGTGTGTAAGACCTGGTTACTTATATACACAACATCTTGACGATGTGAAACTTCTTATCGTAAGTTGGAGTGTCACACTTTTGTACATACTACATTAGTTAGAGACAAAAAGGGCACATAGTAGTTGCAGTATTGTATCCTGTGTACATTGACTATATTTTTAATTTTTTTTTGTGAAATTGATGTTTTTTTAGCTATTAAAGGCTTTTATAGACTGGAAATAGATTTTTAATATTGCAACTTAGTAGAGATCTTTATTATTATTTTTTTGTGTTTAGTAGAGTTTTTGTTTTTCATTATTTCTATTTTTCGATCTAATAAAGTTTTTGATTGATGTGCAACCAAAAGATACACTTAACTTGACGTGATATTGTCCACTTTAAGTTAAACAACATGATTTTTTTCTAAAAGTCCTCACGTCATGTTAAGAGTAGCTTTGAATTGTTTTAGCCGATATCAAAATGAATAATGCGACGAGATGAGTATGGAGATATCAGAGTAATAATAAGTGTCTTTATGCATCTATGAGCCAGTTTAATATATTTATTCGTAGCTTTGGAGACACATACTCAAAAATAGCGCATATTAATTATATTATCATTATTAGTATTAGTATTATTGTAAGCGCCTTGGCCGGTATTAAATTTTAGTATCAATAAACATGTTTGCAATTATTCAAATTTGTAGAATTATTAATTCATTGGAAATTTTGGTCACGTAAAACAGAGGAAAATAATTTATTTATTAAAAAGACACACAAAATCAAACAAAATCAAAAACAAAAAAGCAGGCGATTGCTCTTGTTTGTTGGACTGAATCCATGTTATTCGAAGAGTGACGGAGATAGAATTTTTATTAAAAAAAAAATTTATCATCTATTATATATACACGTTAAATATAAAAATTGCACAAAAAAATTCATATAACAAGTCAAACTAAAATGAAGGGAAAATATTTACCTTTCCCTTTATGTTTTTACCTCAACTTTCGATTAATTTAGACTCGTATAAGATATGTAAAAAAAAAAATATTTACATAACTTAACTTCAAAAGCTAACTCTGAATTTAAGTGAAGATCGTCCTGGACCATTAAGGGGATAACCAAACCGCCCATTGAAAATGAAATTCTGACATCCTCGTACGTTCCCATAGACAACATAAGTCATCAATGGGTCCAACTCTGATATCATACGAAGAAATAAACATTATTGAGTCTAACTCAACTTCAGAAGTATATATATATAAAAAAAAATCAAATCACCCATTGAGAACACCGATATAAGAAAATTCTTACATGTATACCAGACGTAAGTTATTTTTCTGAAGTACGTACTCAAACTCGAGACGTCTTGATCAATGAAGTCTAACAAAGAAAATACTCAATTCTTGACTAGATGCACCATCAGGATTAATCATATAAAATGCTTCTGAATCTTTTGATCCAACAACTCTATCAAATCTTGCCCTCATATAAGTTATTTCACCATCAACATTATTGTTATTATTATTATCATGTAATAATATTGGACAAGGTAAAACTCCTGCGCCCATCGAAACACCTCTTAATAATTGCATAACATGTGCTTCATCATCACTCATATTTTTGTTATTCCTTCTTATTGAATAACCAAATTTTCTTCCATTACAATACACACCCCATACAAATTCCTCTAACACTTTCTTTTTTTGTGTTTTAGTTTCACTTTCTAATGCCAATCTTACTATATCTGATCCCATTTCCTTATGAAAAACCCCGGTAAGCATCGGTAGCTCGATGACGAAAATAGGAGGTCTATGAGGATCTTCTTGTATTGCTAGACTTACTCTACCTTTTTTGTAACCAAATAATGTGATTGTTGTGGCTTTATCTGTTAACATTGGTTTGTTTCTTGGACGTCCACCTAGTAATGCAACCATTTTGCAACCTGTTGTTAACATAGGAAGGAGTTTGAACATTTTAAGAATGCCACCACTTGTACTAGTAGATGATTTTCTTGATTTTTTAGGGTTGGTGTTAGAAGGATTAATTGCTGTTGTTGTTGTTGTTGAATGATTCGTGGTACGTTGGAGTAATGAGAGTAAAGGAGGGGTTTCGATTTGGTTGAAAGGGCTACTAGAGTATATAGAAGATGGTTTAGGGTTTTGGTTCTTGAATCGAAAGGCCATTCTTGTTGAATGAGAGGGAAATGAGAGAGAGAGATCAATGATTTTGATGTGTATTTTGTTATTTATAAAGGAAAATAGGGTTGATGTGTTACGATACAGAAGAGATCAGCATGATCTGTACGTAAGAATGACATATACAAATCGAGAAATCGAGGAATGGTGGAATTCTTTTTTATAAAGAAATATGTGAGGTTTGGAGAGAAAATGATATAAGAGAAGTTAGGAAAAGGCTTATTGTTGGAATTAGGTTGAAATGGGGAATTATTTTTTTTTCAAGTGGGGAATGAAAGACATGGCCACGTTTTTTTTTTAAATTTTATTTAAAGATTTATTAATTTTAAAAAATATTATATCCAACAAAAATTGTAGAAATATTAATTAATTTGGTATTATTATAAAAGATTGATTTTATTCGTAAATTAAATATAGATTAAAGATTATTGATAATGATGATCGTCAGTATTAATTATTGTGAGCTGATAGATATTGAAAATGTGATTGATTGATGTGAGCTAGAAATAGTGAATATAGAGTGGTGTACTCTAGAATTGAGAGTTGTAAAATTTAAAAAAAAAAAACAAATTGAGATATGAATACTTAGATAATTTTATTAATGAAAAATTAAAAATAAATATAGAACCTAAGTGGAAACAAATAATATAAATAAATAAAAGAAAAAAAGGGGGCTCTTGAACTTTCATGGACATATTCTTTGGATAAATTGTTCTTTTTATTTTCTTATTACATATTCGATTTTGGAATAATATATTATTGGGTGTCTCTCTATATATTTTTTTTCGTAGTTTAATAATATTATTTGAAATTGCGAATAAACATATGCGATATTAATAAATAAAAATAATCTTTATTGACATTAAGATAACAATAATAATAACATATAATTCTTGTTACTATTATTGTTATATTAGTGTCAATAATAACATATAATTCAGAAGTCTTTTCGAATGATTCAGTTAGTTTAGAAGGTGGTTATCTACATGAATGACTTGGTATTGATCCCCCTCAATGCCTTCTAAGTCGAGTTTTTCGCATAAGACTTGCTTAGTTCGACTTGCATTTTCTGTAAAATTATATACTATTGCATAGTGAAAGAGTTACTCAATATGCACGAAATGCTCACCATAAAATAGACATCATAATATAGTATCGCAATAACAAAATTTAAAAAAATTATTATTTTGGAAAGTTTGAATGGAAGGAAACATCATATATAGTATTCTAATTTCAATCAAATTCTATATTTTTTTCATTTTACAAAAAGAGTGAAAAAAGGTATTTTCTTTTTTCTTCTAAGTATGATATTTTGCATGTGCCTTTCTGAATATCACATGGAATATCAACATCAATTTCCTTTATGCCTTTTTTATCTTACTTTATTTTTTCACTATTATTGGTTCAATTCATCCATCCCCAAAAGGCCAAAACTTTGCTTGTTATACCCCCTCTTGTCAATTTGATACTTACTTTAATATTATATTTGACATTTTTATATATGTAAAAGTGATCACCATCCTTTTCAACTCAATTGTAACAAGAATGGTATATAATTCTTTCATATCTCAAAACTAATGTAAGGGTGTATTTCAGTGTATGAAGCATCTCGTATTTGTATATGAAAAGGTATATTATATAAATGTATCTTTTAAATTAGTCTCATCTGGTATTATTGTTTTTCAACTTTGGATGCATGCGTATAAAAAGGCCGTTAAACTTGTATAGAGTTTAACAGGTAGACACACACATCATACTTGGCGTCCTATGTGGCAGACCACTCCCTACACGACATCTTACATGGTGTCCTGTATGTATTTATCACGTAGAACGTGTGTGCATATTTGTTCGACCTTCGATAAGTTTAAGTTTCTATTTATGCATATTCAGAGTTGAATTTGCGATCTATAAATTAGGCTACATAAATTTGCATTTTAATTTGACTTCATTTGGCATTTAACGTCCTCCAACTTTGAATGTCCACAAGTATGCACTTAAACTTGTATATAGAGTTGAACAAGTAGACACACACATCTTACTTGACATCCAACGTGGCAAATCACACCCCTACATGACATCCTACGTTACGTCCTATGTATATATTTTCACACAAGACATGTGTGTCGATTTGTTCAGGCTTAAATACATTTATTTATTTGAGCATATTCAAAATTAAAAAATATAAATACCAGATAAGCTCAAGTTAATACAGAGAAAGAGAGAGATTGAAGAAAATATGTAACATTTTTCCACAAATCTTAAAATCATTTTGCTATCACATTAATATATGTCCCTTTTATAGTTGGTCCATTACATGTTTATATAGACATATCATGTCAAAATGGACACCATTAAAATTGATTCTTTTATTGGTCACTCAAACAAAAGTTAAAGTAATATTTATTTTATATATATTTTGACAATGTGGCCACAAATTCTTTAGTGTAATGGATCGNGGTCACTCAAACAAAAGTTAAGTAATATTTATTTTATATATATTTTGACAATGTGGCCACAAATTCTTTAGTGTAATGGATCGCAGTATAATTATGGACAAACACTGGCCTACTCCCTTATCATATATCACATGGAGAGATTGAAAATAAAAAAAAGATGTTGGTGGTCATGTCCATGAAATCAAACCACTTTTGACGTCGATCAAATCAGAATTTAAAATTTATATATTTAAAATTTTAATTTTATTGATTTTGAATGTATGTTAGATAAATTCTATAAGATAAATACATCGTTTAAACAAAAGTTATTAAATTTTCTATCGAATTCGCTTTCGACAATATAATTGACTAAATTTTAGGTGTGAAGACATATTATCTAGACATTGGTTAGGCGTACACACATGGTTTTGAAGCACATGACATGACATGGCAAATCGGACAGAGTTACAATTTTGCTCATAAGTTCGAAGTTCGGTATGATTTAGTAATTTTAGTTTAAATTTTATATTTGTATTTAAAGGTTCATTTTAAAATTAAATGTATAAATAAATTATTTTGAATTTGTAAGCTTTCTTTTTTAGAGCTCTAAATTTATAAACTTAAAAATCTAATTTTCTTATGCGTGACATGTTGTCGCAACATACTAGCTAGGCTAAAAACCTGGTATATTGCCACGACGTACTAGCTAGGCTAAAAATCTGCATTTTTCCTCTAAAATTAAAGGAAAGAAGATAAGTTTATTTGTAGAGCTGTTAAAAATTGCCGGTCCAAGCCTTGTGAGTCAAGGAATTTGAAGGGTTAGGGCGAGCCAATTCTTTATTTTGAAGGACCTGAAAGTGTTCAACCGAACCAACCCTAGAAGGGTCGAGGACCCACCCTTCTTTTTTCATTTTTTTTCTTTTCAAACTTACAATTCTATAACATCAAGAAAATGAGAAGATTTTCAACTCAAATATGGCAAACAATGGTGTTTGTTTCGATAACACTAGTAAAAAAATTTAGTGTAATTAGCATGTATCTCGCATACTAGATACGCGAGTAAAATAAGAGAGTGACAAACAAGACGGGAGGGAGGCGAGGACGCGAGATTTTATCTATGTAACCTAGATACACGCGAATTTACTTGGATCCAGTGTATCTAGAACATATCAACCTAATTCTGAGTCCATGTGTTCCGAGATACTTGTCTTTGGACATACTAAAATCTAGTATTCATAATACAACATAACGTTTACATAAATAATTAGATTATATATAGTGAAATTATCATAAGTTACCACCCTTCAATAAAAAGTTTCGGCACACAGACCAACCCCGGTCCAGCCCCAATCAAGCCTCAAGAGGCTTATACAGATTGGCCTTATAGCCTTAATTTTAAATGAGCTTGAAAAATCATATCTTAACCCTACGCAGTAGCGGGTTGAGTTGGGCCAGCCCCATTGACTAAGCCTACTTTGACGACTATATTTATTTGGTTTCAAGTGAAATATTTTTGTTGAAAATCAATTATATGAAGTAATCATCTTTTTATTGTGATAATAATTTTTTTAAAAAAATCGATAAATCACACCAAATTGATAAAATAAATAGAAAAAGAAAAGACTAACAATTATATGATCCACCAAATTTTCCATTGTAAAGCTGACATGTCTGACCACTCATATAATTGTTGTAATAATGGGTCCAATTCTTAATGAAAATGATGTTACATTTAACTGATCTTTACTTTAATTTGATTGAGATGAAATTTGAGCACTTAGTTCCAAAGGAACTCTAACTAATTACTTTGTATCTTTTAGAGTGATTGTTGAGCCCCCCCCCCCTC